>NW_010532036.1:0-28565 GCF_000687285.1 Phaethon lepturus | reverse complement strand
GCTGTGCTAGTCTGTTTATGATGAGTAGATGTTTTTTCCAGTGTGTTTTCTCCATTTCTTAGGTTTCTTTAGTAAAGGCTTGGCAAAAATAAAAGTTCAGAGAGGTTCATTGTCTGTAGAAGTGAAGAATTTGATTTGTCTTTGTCAGGCCTAGTCTCTTTCCTTGTCACAGGAATTTCTTTCCTTAGTGTAGTTCACTAGCAAAGAAGTGGTTGTTTGGTTCTTTACTGCAGAAAAAGCCTGAGGAAGAGCCTAGAAAACTTTTTTCCTTTGTCTCTGCTAGCGTTGCTTGGTAATAACTGTGTGTAATGGAAATGTTAACTTCCCTAGTGAGAGAGCTGTCTCAGGGTTGATACCAAAGTGGGAAGAAGCGCAAGGAAAAAGCTGTTGACGCTCCAAAGTAGCAGTAATTATAGCTAACATTTGTTGTCCTGCAGTTTCTAGAGGTACCTGTAGTTTGTCACAGGCATTCATGCTGTTGTGAACATTGCCATCGAGATGGTTAAGCCTAGAGTATGAATCCATTGTGCACACCTCCCTCTTTCTTCTCCAGTGTATATATGGATTTATATAATCAGTATCTAGTGAAGACCCTATATAACCGAAATTCCACAGGTCACTAATTTAATCCATATCTGCACACACAAGTATTCAGGATTATGTTTCCAGACTGACCTGGTGCTGTTGGCCTCATGGACAGGAGTCAGCCTGTGTTTCAGGATGTGGTATCGTTGTGCGTGTTTTATCTTCCCCCTGAACCCCACTGAAGTTGCATTTGTGTCTTCCTTTTCATACCAGGCTTGAAGAACAGGGATTTTCGGGTGGAGATGAGCTGGCTGTGAACTTGCTGTGCCGAAGTGAAACTAATGCTCGGGAGGATGGGGGGAGCACTTAAATGGTGTTTGCATGTGCAAGTCGGCAAACGAAAAACATTATGTAAAGGTGCAAATAACCGCGATGAAGCACACGTGCGTCTTTTACGTTTTGCAGCTGTGTTGCAATCATCTGTTTGCCTTCCTGGCAGTGTTTCGAATGGGATTCCTGTGACTTCAGGAGGCTGCAGCAGTTCCTGCTTCCTGTTTCACATGTAAATGCTTAGGTGCAGTGACCATAGGCGATCCCTAGTGTTAGAGTTAGTTCTCGAGGAGTAAATCCATAATGTTCTAATTAGTACTTCACTAAATACGTGTACAAGTTGGATACAGTTACAGTTAGATAAAATTGTTGCTCAGATTCTCGAAAGAGGTTTGACCCAAGCTTTTTCTTCTAGTTATTGCAGAAACAGAATAAAATTGATGGAACCTCTCTTGGAGGGGGGGGGAAATGCATTTTAAAATTGAACCTCTTTTATTTGTCAATGCTTATGTTCACTGTCCAGCTTACGGAGGGTTAAGTTGCTCTAGAAGATTGAGACGAGGTCTTCCAAATTTGGGCCAGGGATAGAGTGCTTTTCTTTTTTTTTTTTTGCCTTCCAGTGTTGTTGATATTCAAAACCAGTTTTCACATTTGAAGGCTGTTTGGTAGCAAAGAAAAAATGGCTGGAGGTTCTGGAGATGTGTCATTTTGTTAACAGGAAACTGAGCAGGAAAAATCTTCGAGTTCTGTAGCCAAAATCTCTACAAAGAGACAAAAACAGGATGGATATAAAATCAGCTCTCTACTCGTTATCTTAGAGCTTGTTGTTCATTAAAACTGACTTCCTGTGATTGTTCCCAAAACTGATGCATGGTGCCTTTTTAATTTTTTTAAAGAAATAAAAATGCTGGCGACTTTGGCTTCTATGGAAGAAGGGCTTTATTGATTTCAGACAGTAGGAAACAGATCATGTGAATCAACATTTAAAAAGGAATTTCACTGGGCAGTTAATGCTTTACACTGTTACTTTTTCTTCCCTGTGTGGTAAATGGAACTTAGTCATCTCTGGAAGCTTTACGTCTGCCTCCGTCATTTGGTACTCATCACAGAGGTTAAAGCTGGTGTAATCTTTGGCCATTACGTACTAGGTTTTGGTGGCTGAGGTGATGTTTCTGTCTCCATAATGCAGCATAACATCCTCGCTGTTGCAGTACAGTTGGCAGAATTTCAGATCTTCCAAACCATGTGAAACACGGCTTCTAAAACAACTGTTTACAAATGCCAAGAATCTGCAGTGTGGAGAGGTCTGCTCAGTACCCAGATCGTCTCGAATTTGGGCCTGGGAGGCGTTATGAACGCGCAAAGAACTCGCCGGTCACCCTGAAGCCTGGGGTGCTCCGTCTCAGGCGTTGCCTACCTGTGTGTTCAGAGCTGTCAAGTAGGGCTTGGGAAAAGTCAGTCGTGAAACGAGTGATTTTGGAACCTTATCTCTGTAACTTTTTGGAACACATAAAGGGACATACAGTTGCACTAAAATACAGAAGAATCGCAGTCACGCTAAAAGGAGAGGGACCTTTTCATGTGCGGGGGAGCGTGCTTCTTGGTGTAGGGGTTGGTCAGCTTGCGCTGATCTAGCAGACCAGATCTGATGTAGCACTGCATTTGACAGCTGTTTCTTCTTCAAATGCGTGAAGTTGGAAGAGTAACAGATTGGAGGAGGAGCGATGTGTTTGCTACAGAAAGTTAGGTTAAAAAGCAATAAATTTGTGTGAAAGGCTCTTACTATTTCTGGTGGTATCTTTCTTGCAGTTTTGGAACCCTAATTGCAATTGGAGTTACTGTTTGTGCAGTGATTGTAATTACTATTATTCTGTGCCTCACCTGTTCCTGTTGCTGTTTGTATAAAGCGTGTCGAAGACCACGGCGTAAGTACCTGTATATTTATTTTCTTTTTCACATCTTTGAACAAGACTTCCCCACCCCCCTGGAAATATTTAAGCTGCTTCAGAATGTGAAGTTGCAGAGATACTTTGGGATGTTTTCTAAGTGTTTAGAAGTTCTCTTTCCTCACCCCCCTCAATGTATGGATTTTGGGGTGGTTTCTCAATGTATGGATTTTGGGGTGGTTTCTGTTTCTGGGTTGCTTTTGTTTATTTGTTTGTTGAGGTAAGCAGGGGATAGAATGGAATGTTAAATTTTTCCCAGTCTCTTAAAAATGTACCTGAAAAATACTGTTGCAGTCCTGGGCCTTTGTTGTACAATCTTGAACAAAGTCTTTAATTGCAGCATAAAGAGGAAGGAGATCTTAAACAAATTATTGCTGTTTATTAGCTCCTACAAAAATTGATGATGTAATATGTATTTGCTTTTCTGACTCTTATTTAGAGAAAGAAGTACTAACACATGGATGCTTTAGTGTGTAGGCAACATACGAAAGGAAAAACGTGGGCAATCATGGTAGGAAGCTCCTTACCTAATAAAGATGATCCTTATCACCCTAATCTTGAAAAACAGTTCACATTTAAAAATTAGTAGTTTTTCCAGTCTCGTACCAAATGATAGGTAACTTGGCTGCAGGATTTAGTTCCTGGCTTTTGAAGAGTCTGAGAAAAAAAATTCGTTGTTCTTTGTGGTTGAGAAAAAAAGGAAGTAAGTTGGCTGCTGTGCCAGTACGTGGTGGAGGTTCTTATTACCACTGAGATCAATGGAAGGATATTTAGAGGCATACATTTTTACATCTTCCGTGGAACTTCAAAAATGAAATTACCCAGATTTTGAAGTGAGAAATTGATCTTGAGAGATAATGGTTTTTTTACATTACTGTTGTTGGCTGTCCCAGGTGATCTCCTAGAACCACCAGCACTAACCATGTTCCTTTTTTGCTTGTTTGTAGCTGTTGTGACCACCACTGCTTCTACTACAGTGGTTCATGCTCCCTATCCCCAACAACAGGGAGTACCACCCAACTACCCAGTAGCCCCATATCAAGGATATCAGCCTGTGGCTATCCAACCACAACCGGGAATGCCAGTAGCACCATACCCTGCACAGTATCCTCCCCCTTACCCCATGCAGCCATCGGGCCCCCCAGCTTATCATGAAACGGTGGCAGGTAAGGCAATGCCGAGTGTTTCTTAATCCCTTAAATAGCTAGAGACAGTTGTATTGGAGCCAATCTTATATTATTTACACTTACTATTTTCTATGACTATATCAATGTAAATGTATGCAAATTATGTAAAACTCAAGTGATGATGGATGCTGTAATTCACCCTTGCTGAAGTTTCCCCATCACCATTTCTATGTTAAGCATTGCAAGAGGAGATGTAGCTGGAGCTGTATTGGCAAAGTTTGGTATGTGGGACTAGCAGTGGATCCAGTAGAATGTTTTACTAATTCGGTTGAAATTTCATATTAAAATCAAATTCCAACTAACATAGCTATAGTATGTGTTTCTACATACCCTTTCTAATCTAATATTTGCTAGATACTTTAATCTATACACAGATGGCATTTTCTAGTAGTTCATCACTGTTTATAGAATAACAATCTCTGATCAACTTCAGACAAGTTTGCCAATGACTAGCAGTGAGAATTATCAGAATCTTTTCTTCTTTCAAAGCATTGTTTTCCTGCAGCTTTACTGTTGCTATTACTAATTGGTACGTCTGCTGGTAATAGCTGTTCTCTGAATGATTGGCTCCTGGCTGTTCAGAGAGGCCAAAACTAGGCTGTTACCTGTCCTAGGATCTTCAAGCCCTCTTACAAACTACACTGTTCATCCTTCTAGGTAACAAGCAAAGTATAGTCCTGAATAGTTGATAACTTAGAAAGTAACTCTTTCTTGATGACTCAAATATAAATAAAATATAAAAAGTCTGTTCATGGTCTTAAGCATTGTACATTAACGATGTGCAAAACAGCTGTGCATGTAAAGTCACTGACTTAGCAGGCCTGTTGGCTTTATTTTTCTGTTGTAAACTGTGAAGAAGGTGTGGGTTTTATGGAGATTACCCCAAAATGCTTGGCTTCATCTTTGTCATGTGAGGGAGCAAATAAACTAGTCATTTTGCTTCTCCTACTCTCTGGTTTCTCAAACCGTTGCTGGTTTGTTAGTTATTAAAATATTTTTTTTTTCCTGTGAAATTCTTAAAGCACTTTCCATGTTGCCAGCTGGGAATCCCTCAAAATGAGAGCTCTTTCCTTTATTTCCCTTGTCACTCTCTTAATTAGGTCACATGCAAGGGAGACAATACCTGGTCTGTCACACAGGAGCCAGACCCATTCACTTCACAAGATTCAGCAAAGGATAACTACACTTGTATGTTCCAGGGAACTGATCAGGTGCTCCCTTACTGGAACTAACTTGTGCTATTTGACAGACCTGAAAATGCAGATCCTGCTTGAGAGCAGCTTGCCTGAGAATACTAGAAAATAAGGATGTCTTCTGAGTGCTATACACCTAGTATAGAAGTCAAACTCTTTTTAATGTGCTTGGTAGCAGTGGGATACTTTTTCCCTTTTATTTTTATTTTTTAATTAACTGTGTGACTCTTACCAGGAAAGTATTTTCCCTGAAGGAATCCTAAAATGCTTTCTCTAGTCCTTTTTCTTTGGCCCAGTGGTTTATTTTCACTTCTCGGCATCCACAGAACAAACCCAAACCACAAGAACGAAGTTTTTTTGTGATCTTACTTTTGAAATGTAGATGCTTTGAGTTAGCACAAACTGTTCTCAAGTCCATTTAAGATGCTAGATAAGTTGAACCTCTTTACCATGTGCTCAAAACAGAAGTTGCTATTATAGATGTAGAATTCAGAATATAAGTCTTACAAATCTGTGTTTTTATTGTGTTTTTGCTTTTGCAGCTGGTGCTGGAGCACCTTACCCAATCAGCCAGCCCCCTTACAACCCTGCTTATGTGGATCCTCAGAAGCCTACCTATTGAAAAGATCCTCTACTATGCTTCTGCATACAAAACTTTTTCAAGTATAATTTGTTCTGTTTACACCCTGCAACTGTAGTATATTTTTCTGGAAGACAGCAATCTTTTGTCTAAGTAAAGTGAAAGTTCATTCAGTATCTTCTCTTTTTAAATACTTCGAGTACGAGAAAGGAATGTTTTTTCTTGTGGAAGTTGTTAATTTATACCTCAAGCAAATACAAAAAGATTTTGTTCTATATACAGTGAGAAAAGCATGAAGGAGGAGTACTTCAGAAATAAGAACCACAGTAACATTTGCTGTGCAATAATTTTGAAAGGAGTGGTCTAATATGAGCATTGTCAAACACCCAAAGCTGTAGCAGTCTTTTGCACAGTATTAAAACATAAAAACAATCTCTGTGAAACTACCTGATACGTTACATATGTTCTGCCTCTTTTGAAGCTACTATTGTTAGGTATGCTACAATGCAATACATTAATTTACCATTCAAAAGGGAATTTTCCTTTTTTGAAACGCATTTGCCTTCAGTAAGGGGTAACAAACCACGTTTAATTGTCTTTGGACTAGTTGCATTTTTCTGTGCTAAATAGCATGAGTTGATAATTTCCTTGTTGTCTTTCCCAATTTTAAGGCTCAAAAACTGTGCCTTCATTGGGTGTTTTCTCAGGCCATTTTCATTTATATCTAGAAATCAACAACAAAACCAAACTCTCTGCCACTTCATAGAACAAATAGATCAAAAGCTGAAAACCTGAGAATTCTTCATAAAAATTACTGGACAAGTATTTGTTGTCAAAGTTACTATTGGACAAGCTTACTTAAGTGATCTGTTGTTAATGAGTTTGGAAGAAAAACTAGCACCTTATCACGTTAAGCAGAAGTACCGGCCTGTGTTCAGTCCTGCCTCATCATAGGGAAGGAATTTATTTTACAGGAGTGATGGGATGTCAGAAATAGGCTGGGGTTTTTAAATGCTTAGAGTCTGTCACTGTCTGTCTCTAGTGGGAACTGTAGATGGCAGGAACCTAGGGATGATAGATCTTTATAAACTCAGTCTGCATTTGAGTAATAATACGCGGGACAATAAGAAATCCCAGCCCAACACACAGTAGAGATTAAACCTCCTGTTTGCCTTCAACATTCCCATAAAGCTGAGCAGAAAACAAGAAGTCAGGGAAAGGAAGAGTGATAGGATCTGGTCACAGCAAGGTAGTGTATTTTCAGGAAGGTAGTGCTTGCAGTCATGAAATGTCTTGAGACATCCTCAAGACTGTTGCCAATGTTTGCAAGGCTTTTGGCTCTATATGCCTTGTATTGATCAAAGGAATCATGAATTCTTTTGTCCTCTACAATTACATCTTTTCTAACATTGAAATACAATTTGTTATTCCTCAGTAGAGCTATCTAGTCAGTGGTATGTATCACTGTGACATAATTAGTGAAGTAATTTTGACATATCTCATACACTGTTTTAGAGAGGCCATTAAGCCATTTGTCCTGCGATTCTACATTTGGGGTATATTACTGTTTGAAAAACATTGATGGTGGCATTGTTTTACCTCATATGATGGATGGAAACTGCTGCTGTCAAAGGCAGCCTTATTTTTCTTCCTGATTCTTTGGTTTATTTCTGTGTTATTCCAATTCTTCTTTTCAAGAAAGTCTTCAGGGCATTTCAGAACAAAGTTGTAGAAAGTTTTTAGCATTGTGATTCATGACAACCTATGCCTCTCTGTTACACCTCTCTGAAGTTAATAGCATGAAGTGGTGCCAGGAGGCACTTGCAGAGCATGTATGCCCTGTATCTGTGTGTTCCTCCTCTTTTCTGCCTTGTAAGCCGAGAAATTGGGCAGTGCTTCATTCCACTGTTAGGAGTTACGTGAGGAAAAACCAAAAATGGACAGTGTCTCCTGTACGGAGGATGAAGTGTTTCCCTAGAAATTTGGAGTTTTTGTGGGTGGGTGGGCACTGAATAACTGCAGAAATAATTCCCTTGCTATAGATCCAACCCCTCTGTGTTTATTCATACAGAAGGAGGGCAGAGACTAGTCCAGCACCTTTGTTAGCCAGCTGCCTGGATGGAGTCTGGCCAGCGAGAGGCAGCCAGTGAGCACGGCTGCTGTGCAGCTCTCAGAGCAGAGGTACAGTGTTCTAGTGTTGGGCTTCATGAGGTGGTTACTCTGCACAGCTCTTCCTTGTCTCCATCTGATGTGACAAAGCGTACAGTTCGTGGCAGCGTTAGCAGGGTTACGTTTTGGTTATGAAAGGAAAACCTGCAATTTCATGAGAAGTTGGCTCAGTCATCTGCCATCATCCCTAAGGAAAAGATCGTAAGAAAGTAAAGTGGCAACAATAACTGAGGTCCCCAAACCTGAAGTTTTGGCGTTGATGTTGTACAGACCAAATAAGTTGTCTTGAACAGCACTGTATGTGGAGCGGTGGGAGGAGATGAGGGCTAGGGTTAAGGAGCCTGAAAATTCACACCTTTCCTTCAGTGAACATATGCTAATGACAGCTGTATACAAGTGAAGAGATAAATCATTAATATACAAGGAACTACTTTAGTAGTAGCATTACTACTTCAGTTACAAAACTTCTTGAAAGGAGAGAAAACGGTCCACTTCATAATTGGAGCACTTAATCAGATTTTTTTTATAGTTAGTGTATTAATCATCAATAATAATAAGGCGTAGGACCAAATTTTATTTAGTTGTTGCTCCGCAATCTGTTGAAGCTTGTTTTCACATAGTTAAGAGAATGGGATGGTTATAGAAAGGATGGAGAAGTTGATCCATAAACTTTAAGCACTGCTGATGTGTCAGTCCAAGTAGCTGTTGCCTTCACGTCAAACTAGTTATCCACAGTGCCGTATAGGAGGGGGAATGGAATTAAAATTTTAAATGTTCAAAGAGTGTATGTTAATTTTTTTAATTCTGTAAGTGCCTTTGTTTCAGCAATGTTGTGTGAAATTAAATACAGTAGAATATTCTGTTGTACTGAATTTACTAGATAATCATTGTTCATTTTATTACATACTGTAACCTAGCTTTCTATGTTGTTTGTAGTTTAAGCATAAGTATTGGAAAGAAATGGCATAAACTCTATGCACCTTTGTAATAAATGCAGTGTTTGAAGTATATTCCATCAATTTTGTTTTATTACACTCCTAAATAATACTCAAATTGAGGCTATCTGCAAAGCTACATTTTACTTGTGTTTGACAGCTAGTGTTACCAAGTGTACTTTAAGTCACCTTGTATCATGAATATCACTTTTAGTAGTGGAGACTGAAGCCGTATCAAAATTACAGGTCACAACGATAAAGCAAGGATAATATAAGCTCCTGAATGATACTCTGACGTTATGCTTCAAAGCTAATCTAAAAGGATTGCTCCCATGGCCTTTTCTAGCCTAAGGAGTAAATTAAATGCATGATGTTTGAATGTATTGGCTAATAAATCTGAAGACATTTGAAAAGTCTAGTGTAGACAAGATGGTAGCCTTCAAAGAAGTCCATAATTTGATTAAAGTGTAATATCTTCTCAATGTATTTTGACTTGTGTGCTGAATCGCATGCCTCATTTATCAACGTGACCAATTCAACGTGTGGTAAGTGATGCTTCCTACTCTGTGAAAACACTTTGGCTGATGTTTTTGAGTACTTTCAATAGTTTTGAAAAAAATGCTTTTGAAAAGCTTTATTCAGGCCCCCGACTTACCAGTCTTTCACTTGAAAATATTTCCTTTGAGCAGGTCAAGAATGCTTTTTATAAGACACCAAGCAGTACTGATTTGTTTGAGGGTGTTCAGTATATAACCATTATTTCCTTGAATTGCCAGCTAAGTTTCCAGTAAGAAAAGGGGCGGGGACACACACACACACAAAAAAAACCCAACCAAACAAAAAAACCACCACAGCCTCCCCCCAAAACTTGTTCTGAAAGAGTTGTTTATCGTGGAATAATCAGGCAGTTTTGCAGTGTAACTTCTTGAATTTGCTGGAGCTTCAGCTGCAGGCTGATAATGTGTTGCAGGTGAAACGCAGATCATTTCACTTCCAGTTTTATTTTGCATCTTCTCAACAGAATTTCTGTTGGTTAACTGGGGACAGCAGACAAAATGTATGCTCTTAAAAGCCTAAATCTAGAAAACAAATATAACTAATGCTTGGGCTAGAAATACACCAGGAAATTGCAGAGTTATTTTGGTGTTTTTGTTGCCACTACTTTTTAGTTCATCTGTGTTTCTTTTCCCACAATGTTTTAGCGGGTGCATCTGTGCAATGTGGCTGAATTTGAGAAGTGACATGCAGAGAAGCCTCCTTCTGTTCAGAGAAAAGCTGTGTGCCTTCCCTTCTCTCTGCGCGCAGGCCTGAGGAACAGGAACTAGCCTTCGCTTTAAAACCTTCAGATTTCCTTTAACAAGCACACTGAGTTTCAAAGGTACCTTCACCCTCTAAAATTGCAGCAAAATGTCACATAGGAGAGCAAACCACTGGACTAAAAAGTTGAGAGCCTGGGGTTAGGTGAGGAATACCGCTGGTTATGTTTTCATAACGTTGAATCAGCAGTTGTTTACGGTAGTGTGAATTTTTCCAGACCAAAACTTGGCATGCATCTTAAAACCCATGGCAGGGTTGCATGGAGAAGCTGGACACAAAGGAGGGAAAAACTTCAGCAATTACTGCCAAACAAGCAATTCTTTCCTATTCCCTGCTCCCCCAAGTATGGAACCTTAGTATCCTATCTAGGCATGTATGGTAACTTGCCAGGTTTGCTTTAGCCAGTGGTTTGGGGCCTATTTTTTTTCCCCTCTGGTTACTGTTTGACCTCATCTACTTGTTAGTATAGCCTGTGTCACAGGGACCTGGTCAAATTTACAGCTTTTAAGCAAGCTGTATAGGAGAGGAAAAAAGTACCTGAGTTAAACCTGAAAAAGGTAAGTTATTTTATCCTTTCAAGGGCTCGGGCATCTGTATTGATGGAGTAGTCTCCTCTGCCTCACCTTTTTACAGCAGTCACCACTAAGGGTGAGTTAGCCATAGCATAAAGGATGTCCTTCTGTTGTCAAGTGATCTCTTTAGGTTTGAGATGCAACTAACTATTTTTGTCATATTGGATAGGAGGCTCTGCCTGGCACAGCGAGGCATGGGACCTCTCTGGTTCCCCTGGGGCTGCTCTGTGCTGGGTGGGTTCGGAAGCAATGCTGTTTCCATCTCAGTGCTGTCCCTCCTCTCCTGACAAGTCAGGTGGGTGCTTCACTTTTTGTCTCACTAGAGTAGAAGACCAGTTCAAGATATGTATACATTAACCTCTGATACCCCGTTTTCCTTACTGCAGTCAAAAAAACTTTTGAATCTGGTACTGGAGACTTTTCATTCTAACATTCCTTGCTCCTGCAGTTGGGTTTTGTGGTTCACTCTCTGATGTTACTTTGGCCCTGGAATCAGGAAGGATTGGCTTCACAGCCTGTTGGACAGGTATCGCAGTGTGGCTGTGCTGTAAAGGAGGTCTTTAGCAAAACAAATTGTTCAGCTATATTCTCAAAATACCAACTTACAATAGGAGTAATGCATAGCCAAAAAAAGTTCTTGTTCTGCGTTATCCCTTTTAGGAGACTCTGCAGTTACATGGTTGGACTATAGTAACGAATATGAAGATAAACCAGCTATTTCCTCTAGATATTTTCAAAAGCAGGTTACCACTTGAGCAGCTATTTGGACCACTATTTCACTTACAAGCTTTAGGACTAAAACTTTTAAAGATTAGTCCAAGGTGACTATACGTACCTGCTGCAGGGACAAGATGCTCAGCACATTGCTAGCTCCTGGCAATTGAACTTCGTACTGAACGTGTTGGCCCTCGCTCTTGGAAGCGTTTTGATAAACTTCAGCCACAGTGGGTTTGTAGGTCTTTACAAAACTCACAGACCACCCTTTCCTTATCAGTCTGCTAAATTCTAATCAATGATTTATAGTTTTTAACAATTTACACTTTAAACTTAAGCTTGCAATTGCCATTACATTCACAGCAGATAATGCAATCTTTACACAGGCAGATTGCAACCGCTGCGCTTGACCTTAATATAACCATAAATAATTAATATTACTGACTAACATAAAAACATTATTCAACAGTTAAAATAACTTACTGTTCTAAAAGTCTAGCACAGGCTAAACTTTCTTAAGCAGTATTTCACACTAGTGGGATTAATATGTATAAAAACAACTCAGATGTTGCATGCTACATGATGAGCTATTTTCTATTTGCCATCTTCACCTACTACAGTTTGGTTGACACAGAACAGATGTTGTTTGTTCTAGTCTATGGAAATCTGGTCTGATCACGGGCAGGACTAGATGACCTACACAGGCTCATTCCAACCTCAGCTACTCAATGAATCTACAAGTTTTAGAAAATAAGATGTTACAGATGCAAATTCCCTAAATATTTTAGTCAATGAAGCATCATTTCCTTTATCTCTGTACGTACCTTTAGTAGAAATAAACTGTTTTGTGTTTGAATTCATGCAGTACCTCACGTCCTTGAATCGCCACAGGAAGATGCTTAGCAATGCAGTGGTACCTCCTCCTGCGCTGTGACCGTTCAGGGGTAGTGTCAATAAATCTTAAAAAACAAGTTGGTGAGGCTATCATCCTTCTTGCATAAAGTTGCCCGAGTAATGGGTAAGCTGGTAGAGGTGATTTGCTTTCTTCATCCAGCTCCTGCCTAGCATTAATCCTGTCTGCTCAGTAGAGTTCGCTGAGGACGAAAAAGCCAGCTACACTTAGCTTTTGGCAAAGGGGAAACTCATTGCCATCCTCATGGGCAAGAAAACATGGGTGGCTGCTGCTGACTGAGGAATGGGATAATCATGTACAGAACACGACGAGTGGTTTTTGGTGTCGCTCAACACTTCATTATTCAGTCTTGTGACTCTGCTGGATGCCAGAGTAAATTCCTTTTCTCAGTCAATAACAGAGGCACAGCTTATCTATAACATGTTGGGAAAATGCGAACTGGCTTTGAAAAAAGTGCTGCTATGCTGTGAATTCTTCAAGGAGTGTCTGATGAGTACAGTCTGAGTTCTGTTATTTTTAGGTCATGAAGATAGTAAACCTGTAGCCCTGTAACTTGTAAAAATGCTTCAGTTTTTTTCAGGGGCTCATCAGCTGTTGCATACATGATTGGATCTCTTTAATCCCAAGAAAAAAAATCTCCAGAGAATGTAAAAAGGGAAGAATTACTGAAGGTCAGTACAATCTTGCAATAATCCTGACAAAAGATTGGTCACTGTAAACGACTTAATGAATTATGGCCGTTCTGTAAGTATACTAAGTATTCTCTTTAGGACTGCAGCCTCAATTTTCCTTAGGAGCATGAACTTTTCAGTTACAGAAAAAGCTTTTGTTTTTAAAAGCTCTGGTTTAATTTCATAATGCCATGATGATGATGTTTCTGCTGGTGAAGGTGTAGGGGTTTGGGTTGGTTTGTATATAGCCTGGGCTATACTGCTTTAAAGTCAAAAGTGTGTAGAAAACGCATTAGGGTGTTAAGAGTAGCTAGCGGGCATGCAGTGCCAGAAGGGAACAGTTGGGGGTATTTTCCTAGCATTTTTTTCCAGAGATAACGCTTCTGTTTATGTAAGGTTTATCAGTAATACGCTTCTCCCTTTTACCAAGTTGCCGTACTCACCAGGCCCTCTAGATGAGGCCAGGAATTTCTTAAACAAGTTTTTATAACTGCATTGCTTCAACAATTTGGCATTCCTTAACTGGTTTCTGTCAAACTCCTCTTAACCATTCCTTTTGTCTGTTTACCCAAAGAAGGGGTTTAAATGCATCTTATCTCTATATATAAACTCAAATTATGTTTAGAGAAATTAGATGGTGAGAACAGCATAGAGCAGTTGAAAAGTGACGGCAGGTCATTGCATTTTGGGATATTGTGACTATTGCATCATTGTTAGGACAGCTCTAAGTTTGCCACTCACAGCAGGCAAACTGCCAGGTACTGCTTTACCACGGCTTGTGTTCATAGGGCTATATTTGAAAACTTTAACTTGATGTTTATTTTGGGTTTGAGTAAGGAAGGGGCTTCTAACTGACATTCTTGAGCAGTTCTCTCTAATCCTGAAGGCCAGGAAAGGCTGTGTTTGGTTGCTTATGTTTTTGTTTTTTTTTTTTTAATTTATTTTGTATGTTTTTAAATAGACAAGTCAAATGGTTTTGTCACACTGAAACTTCTGTAGCATGTCTTGTCCAGTGCCTTGGTGGCAGTTCTAGGGTTGCTGCCATGCAAGCATACACAGATTTTGCTGTTATGTGCCTGCATGTCCTTCCTTGCTGCATTTAAACTGGAAAATGGCAGTTTTCCAGACGCTACAGGAGACTTGAAACCCGTTACTGAGAGGAGCTGTTGGCAGCTTGTGTTTTACAGAAACGCACAGGCCCTGCCTGGTGGAGCTCTGCCAGCTGCTGCTCAAAGAGGAGGAAGGCTTATCCCTAGGCTATGTTGTGGGAGGAAGGAGTGAAGCTTTGTACCTAGGAGCTTTGGCCCTAGGGAGATGCTGCATTATTACACTGGCTATTCCTGCATAGTTGTTTGTGGGAAAGTTCTCTTCAAAAGTGAAAGCCAGGTCAAGATTTTGTTCAGGGTACCAGGGCAGGACACACCCTCTTTGGGTTATGACCAGAGAACTGGATGTTTCCCAATTTTCCAAGGGCTTCCATCCCACAGTAGTACTGTCTCCATGAGGACCTGGTCCCTGGAGCCAGGCTTGTTCTGTATCAAGTATCTGACAAAAAATGAACAAAGCTTTCCAAATTATTTAAAAACAGAAACCTGTAGGCTCATTTTAATAGCAGTCATACTTTTCTTTTTAGGGTCTAAGGTTCAGCTGCTACCTGCAGCTGACAATCATCCACACTTGAAAGGATAGAGTAGTAGTTCTTCCTCCACTCATCAGTACTGTATCCTGGGAATAAGATGCTCCTTCATCTTCACTGAGAAAAGAGAGTGAACTCTGGTGATCATTACCAGGCTTTGAATTTCTTGCTCAGAACTGAGCTGCCTTTCTAGAAAGGTTTTTAAAAATCACAGTAAACTGATACCAACATGAAAATTTTGGAAGTCAAGCAAGAAAGTGTTACAGCTGCAAGAGAAACAAATGCGTCCAAAAGACTTTGACATGAACTCAGCAATCCCAAACACCTCAGCACATTCAGCATCATAAATTCAGCTGTAGTCACAGTAAAATGGAGAACACAATAGTGAAACTTCCATTCCATTCACAGCAATTTCATAAAGGATGAAATTCATAAACAAAACCAGTCATAAGCCATTGAGTAGTTTTGCACAGCAAAACAGTACATTGCAGTATAATTCTTATTTCTTTGCTTTCCAGTACAGTTAGATGATGCTTAAATAAAATAATCACAACAAAGAAATGTGTCCTAGTTGTGCTGCATTTGAGTGTAACCTTTAGGTCATCCTTAATAAAATAGATTAATTTCAGATTTACACTGGCAGTGATTATGATGATTTAGCGGAGGAAGGACGGAGATCTTTGCTAGATGTTAGCTAGCTGGAGTCTATTCCTTGGTCTTCTGCTTCTGGCTCAGGAGGATACAACTCATCCAAAATCAGCTCTGCAACAACAACAATACAATCTTGTTTCAGAGTCGTTTTTCTACTTGATACAGTATAATTATAGCTGGTATCTGTTTGCATTTTAGAACATTCTGACTTTTAGAAGGCTGCAGCAAATATATTTTTCAAGGTTCAATGCAAACAAGTCTTTAGATATGCATTTTGTCATACAAACTTCTCCCCCCTCTTTAATGCCTTTCTAGGCATTAGAGGTGAGAACTATCTTGGGCAGTCAACTAAATGTAGCTATTAGTGGAAAAACAGTAAAGGGCACGTTTGTTATTTTACAGCCCATTCTGACTACTTAGAAGTTTAAAAGTTCATTTTTGTTAACTAGTGTAAAAAGGCCACTAGGACAAAAGCATAGTATTTTGTGTTTTAAAGGAAAAACCTCAATGCTAACTACCAGTTTGCAAGCACACACATCCACCACCGTTCCCAAAATCACAAGCTGTTACACTGGTTTGGTCCATTTCCAAGCATAACTAGACAAGATGTTAGGCAAGGTTCTAGAAAACCTCAGGACACTCAAAGCTGTCAGAGTAGAACAAACAACATGGCACACTGTTTAGTATCTCCTGAAAGTCACTGTAACTAACAGTGGCATCCTTGCGTGGCCTGCCTTACTGGTAAAATACATACACCAACAATGAAGGATTTATCGTTCCGAGTCAGACCAGATGCCTTGTCTGATATCTAGTAGCAAACAACATACTGAAATAAGAGCGTAACCTTCACATCAGCTCTACAACATGCATGTACATAATGCCATGAGTGAGCAAAGAAATTGCATCAAGGTACAAGGAGGATAGACGATTTCACGAGATTAGCTCTCTAGGAAATGGACACTGTAAGTGTGCAAAGCAAGGGGCAAGTCCTGATGGACAGGGGCTAGAGAAGCTTTTGGGGTAACAGAGGAAGGTCAAGGGTAGAAGAAGGAAGAGGAAGAAGAGAGATGTTAAGTATTGGAAGGGGTGGGGGGAACCTCCCACACAATTGCAGAGAGAAGTTATAATACTAGCTGGAGATGTAGAATAATGGGGTTTTTTTTTTAAATAAGGTAACACTGAGCAGACTTCTACTAAAGAGGACTTTCTTTGATCAGATAGTAGGGACATACTTCTGTGGAGAGAAGAACAAGATAAAGCTGTTAAAGAAGAACAGCAGAATAGTTATTCAGTATAATGAAGTTGACTATGGATTGCCTTCAGAGGTGTGAGCAACAAAAGATCCATGGTATTTGGTACTTGTTAAATGAGGAAAGGGGCAGAAGTGGAATTTCCATTTCTACAAGATGGAAAAAAGCCAACATTATAATTTGACTGGTTTTACCTTCACAGGCACTCAATTTTTGAGTCTTTTTGAGAATGGCTCTTATGCCTGGCATGGCTTGGTCATATTGATGAAGAACTTCCAAACAGTGTTCATGAAACAGTTTATCTTTCTGAGACAGGCTGTGTAAGAGTAAAACAGCATCCCGTAAAAACTGAATGATTTGTTCCTTATATGTGCACAAGCTGTTCTCAGATCTTCTAATCTTCATCCACTGTCTATGTAACATTATAATTAGTGCCTTCACCACCTGCAAGAGGAAGAAAGTGCCTCAATACACAAAGTAAAATTACAGTAGCAGAAAACTTACTTCGTTATGAACTTCACTGGTTAATCTCTCAAAACGTCCAAATTTCAAAATATTTTCTAGCAAGCAGAAGCAAACTTCCTATAAGGTGGCATCCTTTAAAGTATAGTATACTTCTGTTTCATTGTAGGTAAAAAAAGGGGCAAAAAGCTCTTTCAGCATTGCTAGGGGTACCTTTTAAGTTCTCAGTAGATTAAACTCAGCCACTGTAGTGACGTACCTCGAGATTACACTGGCAGTCTGTACCAGGTAATAAAACCGCTGGACTGGAATACCACATACACCTTGTCAGGAGTCTAACTGTCTGTTACAAAAACACAGATTGCGTTATGAGTACTAGGGTTCTGCAGAATTATCAAACAATTAAGCTGCAAATAAAGGGAGTAGAAATATCTCTCATTACTGGTTTCAAACATTTGGGTTTTTTTCTTAACAGTTGATCTTTATTACCCCCAAAAATTGTTAAAGTTTTTTTTCCCCCCTGTAAAACTTCACAGATAGAGAATTTGCCCTGCACAGAAACCTTTTCAGCTTTCTAATGAGAAAGGCTAACGAGGTATGGTGGGCCTTAATTCACTGTATACAGTATGCATATATGCATAAAACAATGTAGGTAGCGGGATAATGAAAATGGTTCAAAATTCTTTCAAATGAGAACAGAAGCAGAGCAATAGTAGAACCTCAAACTCGTCACCACGGTCAGTACGCACAATACAAATTAAATTCAAAAGCTATTCTTCCTATGTATAATCATGACTATTATACAGCAAGCTAGCATTTCTACTGAATACAGTGAATATAATCCCAAGTCACCACAGACTGCCTTTTGTATGTAATAACTCATAAGTTACAGTTCAGAAGTAATTAATACAATTAAAACGCATCTTAGGTCTTCCTTCCTTTTACTCCTCTATCAATCTAAAAGCAAAATAAAGTTCAGTGTTGAACAGTTACAGCCATCCTAGGATCCTTCGGGCTTTTCAGTGACTTAACATCAGTTGTAGTAGTCATAGTTACCTTTAAGAATAGTTACCGATTCAGTTTCAAGCAGCTACTCTGAAGTAATCCCTTACTGCAAGCCAATACTTTCAGTGTTCTATTTCAGCTGGAGAAAGAACTCATTTTTGGACAGCTTGTGCATTGCTCAAGTTTAAAATGAGCTCCTCCCACTCCCCAACTGGAAACGGCAAGAAAAAGCATAGGAATAAACAGCTGTGGTTACCTCTTGTTCCAGCTGAAGCCAAAGCATTTCAGATGCTGATTTATCTGGTCTTGATGTAATATACATGTACAGTGCAAGAAGGAGGCAGGTGTCTGAAACGGAGAGAACTTGTTCTTTTCCAACTAGTCAATTGTTCATGACAAAAAATTAATTTTGTCACACAAGACGACATTTCAGAAAATACGTAGAGCGCGATTCTGGGACCCGTGATACAGGCTCAGCTTCTTGCTTTACTTGAGACATCTCAAGCAGTGCTTGAAGAAACTAGTATCCCTAAACTTTATATATGCCTTTGTGGTAATACTGTCCTACTTCATTCACAAGGAACTGGACAAAGACTATTTGTCATGCAGAGTACTGGAATCCCCAAGCGTAACAGTGTCATGAGCGCAGATAAATTACAGGCTTCCAACTCCTCAAAACCCCCTTTTTCTTCATCAACCTTTAATATAATAAACTTTAGTCTAGAAAGTAGTTTTAAAGATCCACATGGGTATCAAAAGCACTGTATGTAGATGGATACCACAAGACAAAATACTCTTCAAACAATAACTGAAATGCTGCACTAGGAAACAAGTTTTCAGGTAACATAGGTTTTTTGCCTTTTGGAGTTTTAACACCTCGGAGCAAGGCCTGTTTGCATTACTTTTAGTCATGCTAACTAACATTCAACTGATAACAGTCCTCTGTGTCACACGGTCTTTTACCTGAATGAGAACAAAGTTGAGCAACCAACATGTGGTGTTGAGCAAAAACAGACAACAGTCTCACGGTCAAAAGGACAGCAGGCAAAGGTGTCTCTGGACACAGACAACGGAGCAGTATCTGGCTACTCAGCAAGTGCTGAAAACTTCAAAAGAAAAATGCAAGTTAGAAATGAGAAATGCACTGACAAATTGAAAATACAGTATTCCTTGTACGCACCATTGTAATTTGTGCCTTTTTAGCCATTCAGACTACACCTGATCTCAACTTATGTGTCATAAATAAGAAGAATACTGAAAAACATATTCCATTACATTTGGCAGTCAATCTGCAATTCATACTATGGTTGTGTATATTAGACCATTAGCAGGCGAAATGCCTCACTTTTGAGAGTGGCATTTTACCTACTGGAATGAGATCCTGTGCAATCGCAAAAACCACAAAATGAAGGTTTCAGATATTCTGATCAACTGCATATGGTCTTAAGTTTTCTCGCTTTCAAGTGACAGCTATGCAATGAGGCAACAGCATCTGCTTCATATAAACATCATAAGCAAATCTCTTTATTTTGTTAAATAAACAAACTGTTATTTTGGGGGCAATTCTCACATTCATTAGCAGCAAAGGCAGTAGAAAGATCTTCAACTGCTTCTCCAAGGTAATCTGAGAAATGGGATATCCTCCCATATGTGTCAAAACTTCTACTGTCATCTGCACAAATTAGTTTCAACAGAAAAATGAAAACTGCTCAACCACAGAGTCTGAAATAATTTTAAAGCTATTACTGACTTACTTTATTAGCAAGTCCATTGTTGAATTTTCAGCTAATTTCACCAAAACCTTTAGGCTTTGGTTCAGTATACTGTCAGTCTGGGAGCCTCTTGCAGCAGAAAAAGCTAAAACCTGAAGCAGCTTTTTAAACAAAGAATGTTGAGCTCGATCGTTATTGGGATCATCCTGTGGAGCTACAGGCAGCCCTCCTTGTGTCCTGGTATCTTCTTTATTACCACACTGATTATCACACAACACATTTTTGTCCATCTTGGAAACCTCTTCATCTCCAATGGCAGAACTTTTTTCCACTTCAGTAGACAACAATGTGTGGACAACGTCCCAGCTATAAAAGGCCAAATAATAAAGAACACCCAGTGATATAACTGTAGTTTCTTCAAGAGACAACCTGCAGTCCTCCTTACTTGACACCATGTTTGTATTGGTTCTGGAAGAAACAGCTGAATGGTTTCCACAAGAACCATTTACTGACTTGTCCGCCAATTGCAGCGCTTGACAGTATGCACCAATATGGTGGTCCACCAAGGGCAAGAGATGCACGGCACCTCGGACCTTGCAGTGTGTGAGGTGCAAGAAATCTCTCCGGCTTTCCACTGGGCTTCGTTCAGATAATCCTTCATCCATAGCAATCAAGTTCAAGCCTGTTATTGCAAGTTTTTGAGCTTCTCGCAGGGATACAGGAGGAACAGTTTCTTCTTGAGTTGTCCTGCTGCTGGGTAGTTGTGTGGACTTCCTATCCAAATAAAATTAAAAGAAGGGGAATACTTCAAAAGAAAAGGCAGAAAACACAGCTGAAATGGGAGTTATCCATATTCTGAATCAAATAATAGAAAGGCTAGAGTAATAAGAGATGTCTGTTCCCAAAATAAAAACGTAACTAAAGGAAGAAAAATCCTGCTCCTCAATACCTTCATGGAAGAGCAATTTCAAAGCTTTCCTAGGTCTTGTGAAATTAGTCGCAGCTTACAGTTGAGTAACTTCAGCACCTCAGTATAAGCCTGCTTCCCGGTTTCATGCTTTTGATAACCTGTCATGTATTCTTATCTTCCCCTGACGTTATTTGGTAGCTTCTGGGAAGCACGTGTATCTGTACATTACTGATCTGTAATATGTAGGGGCCTTTAAAGGACTACAACAACAAATTACTTTCTTGGCCAGAGAGAGACTTCAGCTATTAACTAGTCAAACTGCAGCTACAAAGGCCAAACACTCCACCTCTGCTTGCACAAACAGCAAGGACAATGAGACATGAGCCTTGCTATGAATGCACAAAACACAAGAGTTACTAATAAAATAACATACCAGAAAAGCAAAGGTATTTCAGCAGCTACAGTCTAATTTTTTAAAATTAAAAACTATTATAATTTATATACTATATTCATATTGAAAATGCTTTACAGGTCACTGTGTCTTTGAAAATTGCACATAAATAGTACATTACAAACTGAACGTAGTTTAGACTTTGAAGATATAAAGCCTACTGTTCTTGTGATCACATTTTCAACATTTTCTTCCCACTTAACTCATGATCATGTTTATATGCTTCCCTCACTGCAATGCAAGTTTTATGCCCTTAAGTGGTTATCAATAGTAGCTGCTAACAGTCACTCCCAGGTTTTACAAAACATGTTTCTGTGCCTTCCCCTAATATATAATTAACCTAGTTTATCTCTTAGTGTTGTTCCACTGTTTGGTATCTACTATAATCGATAATCAAAGATGCAGAATTCTGTTCCAAATTTGGCATTAAATGGCCTAAGCAAAACGGCATTTAACATGTTCAAGGAATGAGCTATCCTATATGAGTAAGTATTTCTTTGTATAGAAAATGCCACTATACTAAGAACATGTCAAATACAGTTAAAAAAAATGCCAAAACTTACGTATCCAAATAGTTCGGCTGCAATACAGCTCCAGGTAGAGGCTCAGAGTTACTGCTAAGAAGATGGCAGAGTCCTAGTAATGACCCAGGGACAATGGGCTGCTTCATCAGTGCATTTAGTAAGACAGAACCTGAAAGGATACATAATTGTCTGCATAATCAACTACAACGTCAACAAGAAAAAGTTAGTATTTCCAAACATCAGCCTTACTTATAGGGTGCTCAACCTCAAAATAGTTTTTTCATTACAAATCTTCGTTCTCTACAAAAAAGAATTCTTATAGAGACTCATTCTTTAGAAGAGAATGATTTGCAGAAAAAATAATTTATGATTTAAATATTAACCAAGTAATATTTAGATATATTTTAATTACAATCTGATATTAGCAAAGTATCTCAAGCCAAATGATCGTCTATCCCAACTATCCTTATGACCTTGCCCTCCCAAGTTCCAGTCCAGACATTAAAATTATGTGATGCAATTCTATTCTTAATTGGAAATAAAATAGTACCCTGAAGACTTCCTCGTATTGACTGTTGTAAATGTTGCTTTATTGTTTTTACCTTAAAAAAAAAAAAAGTACATTTTTCCTGCTTTCTATATCAGTTTACAATAAAAACCATAACATATTAGTATTGAAAGAGCCAGCCTTGTAAGAAGATGCCTCTTGATCCATATCCTTCCATAAAGCAAAACCCAGGCAAACTTTTTTCTTAAATAGAATAACAAGATAAGACTGTTGTTAGGATACAAGATAATAATATAATCTGAAATGTTTTACTGCAAAATCACAATATTCAAAGCAAAAAGCAACTAGCTGAACACCACTATTCTGTGCAGTGGCACTGTACCCAGCAGGCTCCTCAGCATGACGCTGCTTAGTAAACGCATCTGAGCGGTTCCTCAGAAACGCTATTTCTGTGTTAGCAGGATTAAGTTACCTTGTGCGTTTCGTTTCTGCATAGAATTGTAGGAACCGTTTTTCCCCGTTGCTTCATGCTTCACAGATACAACTTCAGGATGGGTTATCTTACTGTCTAAAACAAACAGTAATTATGAGTCTAGTATGAGAACTACATTGCTTACATACCTGTACCGATCCTTTATGCATACTCAGTTACCCAGAGCTGTTAGATAGTAAGTAAACAGACTGCAGACCAGTAAAAAACATTTGTCTTGTATAACTCAGGTATGTCAAGCAATAGTTAAGCGCTGTGACACAAGTAGAATTGCTCCTCAAAATAGAAAAATTTCACCTTTATTGTCAGATGTTCCACAGATTGTTCAGTACTATTGCTCGTTTTCTTTTAGAAAAAACAATACCTTAAGTTGAATTCCCACTACTAGCAGAGATTTACATGACTACTTAGTTGAAAAGCAACATAAAATTCTAAAATATAAAAATCCCCCCCCCCCCGAGCATTTCATAATCTTTCGATCAGCTATATATGTCACAATTACTAGCCAAACTGAAGCCAAAAGCCTTGCAGGGTTCAGAAGACTAATAATCAAGTGTGGTTTTCAAACAAATAGGCGTATCGAGTGTTGTTACCGTTAACAGTCAAGGGGCTGAAAAAATAGTAACACTAATGCTTTAAGGCTACTATATTTTTTGTTTTGACGGATTTCATACTGCCCATACAGTTTCAGACTGAATACTGTAACTGACAGTTACATCTCAGATTTCTCATGTAAGAATTTTCTTCCTGTAAGAATTACTTGATGATATCCAAATTTCTTCCATTTATTATTTCCTATGGAAACATGGCAGTTGGCTGCTACAAAAAACCCCACCATTTTGTTTCATATTGTAGAAATCTTCAAACCATAGAACCATAGAGTGGTTAGGGTTGGAAGGGACCTTTCAAGGCCATCTAGTCCAACCCCCCTGCACTAGGCATGGACATTTTCAACTACAGCAGGTTGCTCAGAGCCCTGTCCAGCCTGACCTGGGATGTTTCCAGGGATGGGGCATCCACCACTTCTCTGGGCAACCTGGGCCAGTGCTTCACCACCCTCATCATGAAAAATGTCTTCCTTCTATCTAGTCTAAATATGCCCTTTTTTTGTTTAAAACTGTTACCCCTTGTCCTAGCGCAACAGGCCCTGCTAAAAAGTCTGTCCCCATCTTTCTTCTAAGCCCCCCTTAAGTCCTGGCAGCTGCAGTAAGGTCTCCATGGAGCCTTCTCTTCTCCAGGCTGAACAACTCCAACTCTCTCAGCCTTTCTTCCTTGTCCACGCACCTCTGGATGGCATCTTGTCCCTCAGGTGTGTCAACTGCACCGCTCAGCTTGGTGCCTTCTGCAAATTTGCTGAGGGTGCACTCAGTCCCACTGTTTATGTCATACATATATTCATTTTCTAAGACTTACTCAACGGATTTAAAGATAAAATTTTGTGAGAATTACTGCCCTACACATAAGAGAGGAAATGAGTAAACTGTTTCAGCTGTTTCTTTCAATATGGCTAAATATGTAGCATTTAAAATAAAATCCCCCAAAAAGGTCACCTTTAAAGCCAAAACCACAGGAATACAAAAAATGCATCAGCTGACTAGCAGACCAATTCAAGAAATAGGCAAATTATTTCCTGTTCTTCTTTCTTCAATGAGAAAGGCAGAAAACAATTTGGGTATTTTAGTTCATCACATAGTAAATTAAAGTTTTTCATTATGGCCAACAGGCACTTCATCGTTGACAGCTTGGCATCTGGTAGACAGGCATTACTAAGCCGTGAATTAAAATGATCTTGACATAAATGCCAGTCATAGCTGTTTAACGCCAACTGGTATAAAATGGAAAGAAATTTAAAGTAAAAAAAAACCCAAAACAAATACTTGTTTTTCTCTACAGTGAACTTACTGAAGCTGTTCAGTCACATAGTACAAAAATCCTTACACAAGGCAGAATGTTTGTATGCAGCTAAAAATGTTGCAATGTATATGGGTTTACCTTCTTTGATTGAAGTAGTCGGGGCAATCAAATTTCCTGAAGAACACGATGGTCTAGAGGACATTTCAGCATTGAAGGATTCCTTTGTAGGAAAAGATCTTTTTCCAGGCTGTGGAGAACATCCTTCTGATTTCACTGGTATTGCAAAATTCTTTTTAGGGCTAAAATAAAAATCAAACACTTAGATGAATCAATTTTTCTTTTGTAATTATTTTATTAAACTATAAACAAGGATCTATTTAATAGCTTTCGTGATATTGATGTTTTAAAGGTACTTCACTATAAACTCTTTGTGTTTCTGCCACAGGTACAAGGAAGGCTCTTTCTGAGCCAACTCCATAGAGGTTAACAGACTTTTTTTGGCTGTGTTTCCCCCCACCCCCACGAAAGCAGAGCTAAAAGTTATATGGAGACATAAAACCTCTTTAATAGTTTAAGCATACGTATTGTAAAAAGGAACACAAATTCATTTTCCAAAACTCATACCTTGGCGTTAAAACCATCTGAGTAACATGTTTATTTCTTTCACAGTTCTGAAGTCGTGTTCTTAATTCATTCATTTCTGCATCTTTGAACTGCAACTCTGACTGTAATGACAGTAACTGAAAGAGGAATTGAAAAGACAGTTTTACTGTTACCGAATAATTTAGTGGTGTTATAACTGCTGAACAATAAAATTGCCATAAGATTTCAAGGTTACCATCTACTTACTGCAGACTCTGGGTAAGATCTCCATTTTTACGTATGCTAGTCCAATTAATACTATCTTAGAACCAAGTGCCTAACGTTCAAGCAAGAAGCACATGACTTGTTAAGACAGACCAAGCGCCACGCAGAGCATGACTACAGCGAGGCCGTTAACAGCAGTGTAAACGGGACAAAAGCAGCCACTGTCCTCTTCAGGGCTTTCAGAAAGATGACTGCAACAGGAATAGTAATGTGGTCAGAGTCATAAAGCACGTTCTGTTGATATTTTCCATTTTAAAATATATTCCAATTTTAATGTTCTGGGGATTGCTTAACAAAAAAAAAAAAAAAAGCAACTAAACCAAAACCTCTACCACTTGAATTTTACTCTTTTGTTTTGGCAGAAGAAAACCCTCAACAGGTTCTTGCAAATGCTTTCTTCTAGATAAGAAAATAAAAGGATACATAATTTGGAAATTTCATGCAAATGTTCTTCCTTTGGCTAGATGGACTGTGACATCATTAAGTTGTAAATTTAGCTTCTGCACGTGATGTGCAGGTAATTGACATAGTTACAAACCTTTTTGGAGAACTCTTTTTCTTTTTCACTGAGGGTCTGAGATTTTTGCTGTTCCAACAGCATGTATGCTCTTTTCTGTTCCTCCATAGCATACTCCATCTGCTGCATAGAGTCACGCAAAATTTTAATTTCTCCATTTTTAGTAAGAATTTCATCCTGCATTTCTTTCAGCTGCAAACAGATGAATCCGTTAAAGGATGTATATAACCAAAAGTATGTATTTATATAATTTACGTGGTTGAAAATTAGGTATATTAATTATTTATACTTTCTAGGGAGAAAAATGCTTCTGTAACCCAGTTCAGAAATTCTGCAGTATTGCTTCTAATCTTCTGATTAAATCGGGCTCAGCTACTGTTTTCTCTAACAGAATTATAAAATGACAGCAAAGGCACGTCTCCATATACTGTCCTGGTATCTCTCCGAGACCATTCTTCTCTTTCCCCTTCTCTGTGATTAGGTTCTTTCTTTGAGAAGTTATTCTAGTCACATGCATCAATAATTTATTCATTGTTTGGATCATAACAGTGATAATTTAATTATAATATTTCATCTAGCATGGCAGCCAACAAGCAAGCTGTCCTAAGACGAGCTCCCTTGCCCAGACAGTATCTTCACGACATATGTAATCTCTAATACTCTAAACAACCATCACCACACAGACACGACTTCGGAGAGAGAATAAAGGAGTTACTCGGAAAAGCATGGAGAAAAAGAAGCAGAGAGACACCTTTATACCATTATGTAAAATTACGGTTTACCCCCATGTTGAACATGGTCTACAGGCAGGAGCTCCCCCAATAAAGAAGGATACAATAGAACCGGAAAAGATTCAGAGCAGGGGTAAGGGTGATGAGAGAAAGGTAAGTAGGGCAGGACCCTCCCATCTGGGAGAAAGCCCAGCTGTGAGGAAGCAAAGATCTACTGAGGTGTGAGTGTGGTGCATGAGTTACTCCTTCTTTACTGCCTCCCACAACAGCCAAGACACATCCACTGAAAGTCACTAGCTGCAAAGTTCAAAACAAAACCAAAGAAGAAATTCCTGACACAATGTGTTGTTAAGCTGCGCACCTCTTTCACACTAAGAAGTATCAAAAAACAGCTACACAAGCACTTTAAAAAATACACTAAAGAATATTAAATACACATGTACTATTTCTGGATCAGGAGGTACCTATATAAAATTTTACCACAGGCTAAAAGAATATTCTGGTAAAATATCATCAGAAACTTGCTCGGGTCTTATATTCTTCCTAAGCTGTCTGCCAAAGGCAGACTGGACTTGATATGGGCATGTGGAAGTTCTTACTTTTCCACACAGATTTCTTCCCTGTAGTATCTCTCCATAAAGGAGCATCAGAAGGTGAAGTAACATAACACAACTTGGAAGTTGCACAAAACAACTCTTGCTGACTAGCTGACAGGACAAAGAAGAACGGGTTTGATAGGAAACATGTAAAACTGACAAATTAGCATTTGCTAATCTGAAATGACCAAAATACTGCTCTCTCTCTTAAGGGAGCTGTTTCGAGTATGACACTTTTAATAGATCCATGGATTTCAAAGATTGCTAATCAATTTGATTAGAATGAGGTAGTTGGAACCGAACTTATCCCACCTTTCAGTTAGCCCTATCAAAAAATGTGATATTTAGAGGGGAGGGAAAGATATTGCTAACCTTCCGTTTAATTTCTTCGTGCTGTGTTTGCAGTACTTCAAACTGGAATGCATCTCTCATCAGACTATCTTCTGTACTGCTTCCTGTTGCAGAAAAAAGCCAAGATCTGTTCTGAAGCACGGATGATGTATGTACATCACTGATGACATCAAGATTCTGTTATTTGCCATTACATATGCATGAATATCTTCATATTTATCCTGTCACTCCCAACAGGTAAACTGCATGCATCTGATCACCACAGTCACTTTTTTAGGGCTTGTGGCTCAATCCTTAGAATGGAGAAGAAAACCCTCCCGCCCAACATTCCTAATACCTTAAAGCACTATGATGAACAGTTATGTACAAGCATTTCCTCCAAGATAATTTTAGTTACACACACCCTGCGTAAATAAGGGTTAAGAGAAAACTTTCTGACCTGGAGAGATTACAAGTGTTAGCATTGCTAAAATACATGGAGAGGATTTGAGCCTTCTGTACTTTAATTACGAACAAACCCCTGTATCCTGTACGCCTTTTCAAAGTAAATCTGAAAACCAACTGTTAACACGAGACACGGTATGCATCCATGAGTGAAAGTTAACAGTTAGTCTGGCAGCCAACATGCATAACGGTGTAAGCGATACTTAAAAGTGTGTTAAAAAAATTTAAGAATCCTGTTTGATTTATTTAACACGTTTAACATGCAGTGTCAGCACTACAGGTAAGCGTTAACAGGTTCCTGGTGCTGTTATTTTAACGCCTCGTGACTGCTTGCGGGTTATTCCTTCGAATCTCAGCTGGCTCCTTCCGCCCGTGGCCTTCCACCGGGAGGTTCCCGTCGCCAGACGGGATCAGGGGAAGCAATTCCTAAAGGGATGGCGACCACCGTCCCGCAGCGTTCAATACTGCAGGGCGGCTTCGGGAATCCAGGTGACGGCAACAACCGCAGCGCCGGTGACCCAACACTGGACTGTCCAGGCAACATCCCCCCCGCG
>NW_010532035.1:12343-17411 GCF_000687285.1 Phaethon lepturus | reverse complement strand
GGCTGCCGACGCTCCTCCGTGCGCTCGGTAGGTCC
This sequence comes from Phaethon lepturus, assembly GCF_000687285.1. Classification (NCBI taxonomy): domain Eukaryota; kingdom Metazoa; phylum Chordata; class Aves; order Phaethontiformes; family Phaethontidae; genus Phaethon; species Phaethon lepturus. Next base: position 17,376 of record NW_010532035.1, on the reverse strand, counting down.
CTCCAGGAGCGACAGTCCACACGGCGTCACCTTCTGTCGGACGGCGCTGGTTTTGCGAGCAGTTAAAATGAAGCACGGAAGAGAAAGTGTCTTTTAAAATAAAAGGGTAAACGAGTCTTTTTTTCCCCCTCAGTGAGCAAGTGAGCAGAAGAGCTTGGTTTCGCTTCACACGTTGCTTATTTTGATGGTAAATCTGGAGGATGATTTAATTCCATGGGCTTTGTAAATCACACAAGCTAAACATGCAGATTTCATTCGCTTTTAGTGAACGGTCTGACTTTCTGTGCAGTATTGCACAAATCCAGCTCCGGCTTTCGTTATACCTGGCAGGTGTGCTCTGTTTACTGTAGACAAAGATGATTTTGCTGGGAGAACGGTAGTATCTGAATTTTTTTTTTCTGAATTAGCATATTGTTTGCTTTCCAGAGGATCATATTCACCAGGCTGCTTGGGTTTAGGCTGTACTTGCTTTGGAAAGGATAAAGATAACTGTCCTTTTGCTGTTTGCTGCAGGAGGACTCAGTACCGTTGTGTACATCTCTTCTGTGAATGTACGGCGCTGGCCACGCGTTCCCAGGGTGTGTTACGGCAATTAGTTTAATTATTACCTGGTGGTGAGCTCACACCACTCATGGAAATGAAAATGAGTATCCGCGCTACCGCACGGTGAGGCAGGGAAGTTTGTTTAATCCCGCCTGTCCCAACCTGCAGGTCTCGGGTGCCGAGAAGTCCAGACTCTTCCTCCTGGTTTCTGGTGGCATCTCAGGGCTGCTGAGGCACATGGTGGGCTCTGTCCTGCTCTCGGCAGGTTTTGTCACTGGGGGGGAGAGCATTTCCCATTTTATTATTTTCCCCCTTCCCTTCTGTCTTTTCTCGTGCCTTTTCCCTCTCCTGCCTCGCAGCCCAAGGCAGCTAGAAAAGTTTTCAGCATTTTTTTTTGTTTTCATACTGCCTCAAACATCGCCTTCTTTAGCATCTCACAATGGGATCCAGATCTTAGATGCCTCATTTTTTGGCACAATTCTGGCCAGATTTCTTTTTAATCGGTAATACTGCCTTGATACTTTTTTTTTTCTCAGTGTAATATTTTGATAGTCAGGGTAATATTCAGCAGCTCCGGGACAGGGTCTCTGTGATGATAAACGGCACGAGTTTGTCCCGGGAAGCCCGGGACGCGGCGCGTTCCAGCTGTGCCATCACCCACTTTGCCAGAACAGTTCAGTAACTCGGAGAAACTTGTCGTAGTTCAGAATAATCCCAAGCAGTGTGCCGTAGGGAATTGCTTGCTTGTTCGTGGTTGCCAGGATATATTTTGGTGTCTGTTGCTAGCCTGTCCGCCTTCCCCCAAAGCGAGCTGGAGGAGAAGCTGTGCCCAGGGGTATGCTGGTTTTCCCTGGGCACCCAGCGTACGGAAGGTAGCTTAATATCGGTGCTAGGGAAGAAAAGGAGAAAAGTGAGTAAAGGTGACTGTTTTTCTGTACTGTGCGTCGTCGTGTCGGTAGCATGTGTATACACGTACCTATGTAAACGTGGGCAGCGGGGCCGGGGGCCGGTGCTGGCGCCTGGCAGCTCGCATGAGACTTCTTTAGTCTGATCCTTGGCCCTTCTTTTTCTTTTTTTTCTTTCCCATGGCATTGCCTCCCTCTCTGATCAAAGTGGGCAAAATTAGGTGGAGAAGCATACTCGCTCCTAATACTGCTTTTGGCAGAAGGAACGCGTCTTTGGCTTAATAGGGAAAAATGACGAAGTCGGCGCCAGGGTGGGCTGGGTGGTGGTCGGGGGTTCGGAGGAGTTTGTCGGTAAGGACAAACGCCGCAGCAGGAGCAGGAGGAGGAGGAACCCCCTGGGAAGGGGGAGAGCTGGAGCTCCTGCCCCGGGTGTCGTACAGTCTGTGGTTACTGAGATGGATTCTGGAGTTAGTTAATGAGGGCAAAAGCAGGGAATCTAATTTCACACTTGATGTATGCAGCTGTTGGGAAGCTCGCTGTAAACGGTGCTGAGGATCTCTCTTACTAAATATATGAAGATCTTTCCCGGGGTTGAAACCTTAGGGGCGTCTCTCGGTTCCCTTCTGTGGCCGCGCGACCTGTAAAGCTGCGGGAAAACCTGCAACAGTAGAGGTGGGGAATTCCACCTTTATGACTTTGGGTGGGGGATCAGTGTTCGACGGCTCAGAAGCTGGATATCTTCTGGGTTGTACTATTTGTCTTCAAAAATAAAAAGGAGGAGAAAAAACTTCTGGGTGGGATTTGTATTTTCAGTCTTCTAAAGATGTGGAATCTGACCCCAGGCAAAGTGCCTCGAGCATTGGGTTCACAGAAGTCCAGACAGCTGAGCAGTTATATGGGGACACTGGCTGAGACTTCGGGCATTTGCATCATCTGCTTTTCTAACTATGGGGCTTAAAGTGATGTTTAATAGTCTTGTTAGTTTTGTTATTAAATATGTCATTTTTTTTTACTACCATCATTATGATTCTTGCTTTTACGGTTATTGTGCTGAGAAATCTCATGAAAAGTTGGGAAGTGGTTTGTGTTAAGTTTTGCTGGTCACAGAGCTCTCATTTAAATTTGGACTTTTTGTTTTTTTTTTCAATGAAGCGCCAGCACCAGGACATAGCTGATGTCGTGCACAAAGGGAGGAATTCCTGCTTTGATGACAGTGATTCCTGTCATTCCATGACAGAGGGGTAAGGCAGTACCAGAGGAGGGGTGGAGCGGAGCACTGCTGGGTCCGGGCAAGATACGTCTTGGGGAGGGTTGAAGAACCGTTTCTCCCCAAAAGGCTCTCCGCACGGACGTCCTCCCTCCCCGGCTGAGACGAGCAGCGGTGGAGGGGATGGCCGGTGGCTTGTGTTGTCCCTTTCCCCCTCCCTCGGGTCAGACAGAGGCGGTTTGGTTGTTTTTTTTTAACTGATGGTATTTACAAGCATCAATAATACAGTAGACAATTTCTAAAAAAGGCTAAATCTGCCACTTTAGCTTTTAAGGAGTTTTGACTTCGCTTTGGTTTTGAAGCCACTTCGACTTTACTTGTTTTTCTGCTCATCTGTTGGAAACTGCAAAAACCAGATTGTTAAGAGAAAGTAGATAGAAGAATCTTACCCCGTCTTGGCTCGTTGGCAGGAGATACTCATTGAGACGTGGTGCTTACTGCGCAGATTTACGGAAATACTTGCTGACTTTCTATCTGCACATCTTGAGTTCTCACTCCAATGAGCAATTTACTTTGTCGCTTACTGGTTCCTAAAGTGGCTATGCCAAGGCATACTGAAATGAAAGCTTAAAATTATCCTGCAGAAACACAAGCGCAGCTAGTGCTTGTGCTGGGGAGGGTGCGGACTCGGGTGTGCTCGGCTCCGCGCCAGCAGCGGTTTTGCATTTGCTGTTGGAGGTATGTGATGACGTCAGTGTTTCCCACCTTCAGCGGAGAGTGAGGGCGAAGCCGCGGAGTTTTCTCAGTAGGAGAAAAATACGGAGCTCAGGTAAAGCAAGAAAGGAAAATTTTGAGAAAGACTGTGGGACTTGCTGCACTGGATGGAGCTAGGGAGGAGGACTGCTGCTGGGGGCTTGCCTACTGGGAGGTATGGGAGGTGGTGGGACAGGACTGCACCGCAGCAGGCAGTGGTAGAGAACAGAGGGAAACCATTTCCCGTGGGGAGCTCTGAGGCAAAGGGCTGAAACCCACCTTTTGTCCTATCTCAAACAAGAGTGGGCTGTAGGAGCTTCCTCTCTTGACCTGAAGGCATCCAAATTTACTTTCAGAATTTTGCAGAAGTGTTTGGTGCTCTTGTTTAATTATTTTAAAGTACTGGGCAGGGTCAGCTGCCCGTGGCACTCCCACAGATGTTCCTGCTGCCTTCTGCCCATGGTTCGCCATCTTCACTTCTAGACGGTTTTCTCCAGCTATCCGATGAGCACATGAGCTTGCATTTTCCAAAGAGCACAGTATAGTCAGCTGCTGATTTTCTGTGATTCCATGTTTGATGAAGTTATATCCTCGTGTTGTTTCCTAGACCAGGCTGCTGTGCCGCTACCCCTGTCCCTCTGATCTCTTCTGCCACCCGAGCCCGTCCTACTGAGGAGAATTTGGTGTCTTTCCTAAGATCACGGCTCCTATTTGCCAAAATAATTTTGAGAAGAAGAAACAAAGTATGTCCGTTTTCTCTTTGATATTGGTATTTGCCCAGCTTCTGTTTTCTGCTAGGAGCCAAGTAATGGAAATGAAAACCTGGCTGGAGGTGAGGGTGCCCTGGGCGTCCAGCTCTGCTGCTTGGTGGGCTGGTTAGGTGGCTGTGGAATTTTTGAGCCTTTTATACCCCCAGGATTTCTGGCAAATTCCTTTTAGTTGCATAAATTGACGTAGGTGTGTAGTTGGAAGGCTTAGAAAACTTCCTGGTTCAGCTTTCCAGATTCTGCCGTTAGCTGACCAGTTGCTGCTCAGGGGCTTCTGTGGGAATTTTGGCATTTGGCTGAATTAGCGTCGCTTGGGTTTGTGGTGGGCATTAACTAGGTGCGAAGGACAAGAGTGAAGGTCTCGTGGTGAGCCCTGGTGAGATGTTCGGAGTTGGCTGTGAGCAAGTGAAAGCACCTACTCGAGCACATGCCGGCCCTGCTCTTCTTCAGGATGTTAAAGTCACCACTCTGCCTCGCGCCTCCCCCCTTACAGTGCAGCCGTGGGCTTGTGTGCCTCGTTTCTTCGTATTAAAGGCGGCAAATTTTAGCTCTGGTTAAGCAGCTGCTTATGTCCCATTTAGTTTGGGGTTGCATTTCCTGCAGACTCCATCAATAATGTTTTTACAGGGTTGATGTTGAAAAAATTTTTTAAATTTTTTTAAGGAAAGTCATGGCAGCACGTTACGGAAGGTGCTTGCGCACGCGTCAGATGAGCGCCAAGTTACTTTAAGTGCTGTCGCTGTCTGTCCATCTGCACGTTGTGTCATCCTGTAAGACTGAGGGTGGCAGGAAATCCAAGCTGGAGAACACCAACAATTTGCTAAATATGTCTCCTCACAAAAGTAAAGTGCCTGATGT
>NW_010532035.1:7621-12333 GCF_000687285.1 Phaethon lepturus | reverse complement strand
TTTCCCTCAAGTTATTATTTGTGTGTATATGTGTCTGCAATAGATACTTGATATCAATACAGATCATTTTGACGGAAAAATTTTCTGGGGTAAGCTTTAGTAGAAGCAAAGTAATTTAAAACCATGCCAGCCTAGCACAGATTGTAATCTAATATTTGTAGCCATGTCGTCTTTATGATTTCTATCTTGTAAATATCCGCTTGCATGAAATGAGATGAAATCATATTTTCTCTTTGTCCTTAAAAATCAATTGTGCTGTTAAAATCCTAGTGAATGAAATGCAGAGCAGTATCAAGATCTGCAATCGCGCTGGGCAGTCTGACCGTTTTTCTAGTCTGTTCATGGATATGAAGACCATCTTCTTCCTTGCTAAAGGGCGAGGGACGTAGGATGTAGTTAAAGACCCGTGAGCATGGCTTTGTGCCGCGGCGGGTCTGGGACACACACACCCTAGCACACCACGTCTCCAGCCACCCACGCCTTGTTTCCCTGGGCCAGAGCCAAAAACATCTTCAGAGACAAACCTCGAGCTTTCTGCTATACAAAACACGGTTCCAGCGGCTGTTTGTGGAATAGCGGTTTGTACAAAGCTGGCAGTGGAGAACCTGCTGTTGGAGTATGGGAAGAAATGCAAGGCCAGGACTTTGGAAATGGGAACCCAAACTGAGGCTCTTGAACTTCTCCTGGTCTCCTGAACCCTAGTGTGGCTTCTGCAGAATCACAGAATCATTAACGTTGGAAAAGACCTTTAAGACCATCAAGTCCAACCATCAACCCAACACCACCATGCCCACTGAACCATGTCCTGAAGTGCCACACCTATATGTGTGGAACACTTTGGAACACTTCCAGTGATGGTGACTCCACCACCTCCCTGGGCAGCCTGTTCCAACGCTTGACCACTCTCTCAGTAAAGACATTTTTACTGATATCCAGTCCAGATCTCCCTTGGCGCAACTGGAGGCCATTTCTTCTCGTTCTGTCACTAGAACGAGCAAACATTTTAAAAAGAGGAGGTGTCAGAGGGATAAATGGCACCGAACCCATGTGTGCATCAGTGTGTGATGCTTAAGAGCATCCTGAGGTGGAAGACTTTGTCTGGGAGCCTTCTGCTGGGGAAGGGCTGTTGCTCCGTCCACCTCCGCAGGCTGGGGTGGGTTGGTCTGTGCTGGTGTCTTGCACTCAAGCGAGTCACCCAGAAATGCCATGCAAATTCTGGCTTCGGAAGGATGACACTGAGCCTGCTGTTACTAAGCAGCGATGTGAGAGCAGCAGTGTTGTTTTCCCAGAAGTTCTTCAGATAGCTTCAGATCCAAGTTTAAACCAAGACAGTGATGAAGATGCAGGAGGAGAGCACTATGAGATCTTGACCGGGCTCTATAGAAGTAATTGCCATATTATCAGGAGTTGGCTCTGCTCCAAAATATATTTCACTTATTTATCTGAAACTAATAGTGACACACAGCTTGCCAATTATTTGCCGTGATAATTTATTTTTTATCTTTCAGGGAATGAGGGGTCATTGCGCATGAAAATGAAAAAAGCATAAACTCACAAATGTTGCTTTTTAAAAAACTTTACCAGATTCTCTTAGCCCCTCATCATACTGTTTTTCTATTAAATTTTGTGTGCATTTCTTTCTTGAAGAAAACCAATGCTGGTTCAGATTAGATGTAACCCGGTACTTCCCGGACAATGAAATATAGCTAGAAAATATTAAAACGGTCCCTTCAAACAACTACAATAGTAGAAGCACTGAGTTGCTTCAAAAGTTACTAGCAAGCGTTTGATGCTGACGTGCGCCACTTAGCCTCCTGCAGATGAATGGCCCCTGTGGGTTGCAAGGTCTGATGCTGCCAGCCTTGCTCGGAGCGGGTTTTGTTCCCCATAACACCAGTGCCTGGGTCAGACTCTCGATATAAAGGAACAGATTTCCTTCTTTCAGCTTTATGTGGGGGTGGAGAAATTCGGAATGGGATTTAGAAGCCATAGGGTAGAGCAGGCTGGAGGTGCGGAGGGTGTAGGTGATGGAGGTGGCAACTGTGGCGAGGTGCTCTGTTGTGTCCAGTGTGACCAGAGAAGACAGTATGATGCTGCACCCCAAAAAAATTCCATGTCAGTTCTGCTCATTTCTGAGGCATGGAGCACTGCTGAATGTACAGTCCTGCCTTTACCATGAAGATGTGTTTGCATTTTGTTTTTCCCTTTAGTTTTGAAAAAAAACCCCAAACCCACAGTGCTTCCACTTTTAGCCTTACAGCGATGGAGTTGGTGGCAATTAAATATTGAAGTTCCCAAATCTACCTGTAAATCCGAGCTGGCTGGGTTGTGCACGGCTGGCACTGTTACTGAGCTGGGGCACTTCTGGAGACCAGTCTGACATTCACTGTCGAAGATCTTCCAGAGAGAGGACACCCGACACAACAAAGCTGTGACCTGGGAGAATGGCATGAGTGAGAACCCCGAGTTGTGCCCTTTACGTAGGGGAGAGGGAGCTTTTCAGCACGTCTGAGCCTCCCTGCTTTTGGGAGAGGACATTCACCGACAGTGATCTCGTACGTTATTGCAATTTTGGTACCAGGTGAAACATGCTTTGTTTTAGTTTCTGCTTGTGGTTGCAACTAGTCCGTGTTCTGATTTCTCTGCTTAGCCGGACCTGAGAAGCACTGAAAACAAAGGAAACCGGTGAGGGAAAAAAGTGCCAAACAAATCTGTTTTCTTAGGATCCCTAACTTCTCTTTAATGAACTACAATATCATGCATGATTTTAAGCACGCGTTTTGCATATTTTTAAAATGCATTTTTGCAGAAGAAAACTGTAGCTGTTGCCTGTACCTCCCAGCTGATCTGGATCCGGTGCAATGTTCTGGTTCTTTTAAAATTTCATTATAAAAAATGTTTCCAGCCCAGAACAGCTATTGTTTGTGTAGCTGGCAGAAAATCAGGAGCGTAACTCTCCAGTAGGTTTGCATTACTATGGATTGGTTTGGCTCAAGAAGGATTGCTTTTTTTTTCCCCTTTTAATCCTTTTTGGCACCTTAGAAGGTGCCTCGTTTAATTTGTTTTCTGTTGCTGCCTTGTTTGTTCAAACAGATACTTAAGAAGTCATGACTGACTGGCGAGGCAGCCAGCACATTTCCATAGGCATCGCCAATTAATCGATCGATTCCAAAGAACGCAAATATTTCCAGTATTTCCAAATACGTGAAACAGAAACATGTTAAGAGCGTGCCAAAGCTGAGGTCAAAGTAATTCAGCGAGAGTTCCCCCTGCAGAGATTTCCACAGACTTGCCCTGGAAGAGGAATCGGGCGAGCAGCTGCATCGGTTGCCGGCTGCCCTTGGCAGAGCTTGCCCGCCGGCCGCCTCCTGCGGCTCTCCGGAAGGCGAGTGGCAGCATCCCGTGCCGAGGAGTCGCATGGGGAATGGGAGATGGCCACCGAATCCGGACCCGTGTCCGTGCAGCGCTCTGGTGCCACTGGTGTCAGATCTTGCAGGTGCTCCCTGAGTGCTCGCTCATGTTGGTGTCAGGGAGGAGAGTCTGCATGAAGCTACGTAACATGGGAATGAGCTTGGGGGGGGTTCCATCTCAGGTTTCTTTTTGCATATAAACATTGAATCCATTGAGATTTGTGAGAAATTTGTACACCAGGGTTGGGTCACGGCTGATAAAAGGACAGAAACTTGCGTCAAGCCATATTATGAGCCAAAGTTTTCCCATATTTTTTAAATATTCCTTTCCCAAAAGAAGGAATTAGAGGAAGGGAAGAGCAAAGACTTTTTTGCTTTTATAGGTGTGCCCCAAAATGCTACAGGTCCTTAAACCTTTAGTCCAGGTAGTAGATTTATGTCTGAGGGAGGTGGTGTCATGAGAAGCTTCTCCACAAGCGAGATGAACTCTGAAATGATAGTCCTATCCCAAAATCCCATCAGAAATTAAGTTTTTCAAGGAAATCTAAATTACCGTGTAGGAGAATGTAAGAGTTGCAGAGTCGATCTTAATTTTAACCACGGTGGTGCCATGGATCTGCCAGTGCTGTTCGCCACAGACAGACAAGGGCGGGCTGCTTTTTGTTGTGCTAAAGTTCTTCACCTCTACAGACGTACTGAGAGAGTAACTGGTACGAGATTATTTTCTGATTTTTCGGAAGCCTGAAGACTTACTCGTTCCCCGAAAGGTCACCATCCTGTCAGCGGATCTATTGCGCAGATGCCCGGCTCTCCACCAGGTGAGTTCTGGGACCTGCTGATCAGAGACCACCAAACCACTTCCCTTGAAAATCCAAATATGAAAAACATCACTGAGCTTCCTTGTGGGACGCAGGGAGGAGCGACAGTGCGTGTCAGGGTTGCTGCCTGGGTGGCAGGACACGGCGGCGGCCTTGGGCAGATTCCCGAGTTGAACGGCTGCCACAGAGGACTGAATTGTAAGAACTACACGAAAAGAAATGTTTGTTTTGTGAGCCGCCATAGCAAATACACACCTTGCTACTCATCCTAAGTGAGGATGTTCTCATTCAAAACAAACAGATATTTATTTTTTCTACTTTAACTGTGCTTTGAGAGCTTAATCTTATCTTCTCAAGCACCTTTTTCAGGCATCACAGCATTTCCCACGTAGACTGTGAAAATTCCCTGCGCGAGCACTAGGCAGAAGGAGCCGGGCTGCGCTGCCCGCGCTGCCTGTGCTGCCCGCGCTGCCTGTGCTGCCCG
>NW_010532035.1:7227-7571 GCF_000687285.1 Phaethon lepturus | reverse complement strand
TGCCCGCCCTGCCTGTGCTGCGGTTCCCCCCCTCCCTCTGCGGGTGCCTGTCCCACGGCTCTGGGCCACAGCTGCCGTGTGCCTGATCCCTGAAACCGCCTCATTACATGCAAGACTACTACTAGCGTAGAGGAAAAGATTTTTCCAATAATCTGTTTTTTATGCAGAACTCACTTGCCAGCCTGGCATTCACAAATGTAGCAGAGGATCATTGTAATGAAACGTAAATATTTTCCAAGCACAGAGCCTTTTCTGTCGGGAGCCTGCTGCTGTCAGACGTACCCCGGCGCGCTCTTCCAGCTGCCAGGTCGGTGCTTTTGGCTGCTGGCTCTGCGCTCGTGGCC
>NW_010532035.1:5295-7196 GCF_000687285.1 Phaethon lepturus | reverse complement strand
CGTCGCTCGCCCCTTTCTTTGTGCCCGGGATTTAGAACCGGGCAGAGTCCTCGCAGCTGGAACCGAACAGCCCTTCGTTCCTCGCTGGTAAAGGATGCTGAAACAGGGCTTTCCGACAGCAGGGTAACGCGGCGGCAGTTGCGGGAGGGGACTTGCGCTTGATGCCGAGGCAGCCGTGTCTGCTGGCCCGTAAGCGTGCAAGGAGGTGGGCAGTTACCTCCTGAAGTAATTCTCTGGCCTAATGAGGGCAAGTTTCCCACGGATTTATGCCTCTTGGTATTTAAATAAGTGCAAACTTCAACTGAAGCTTTTTTGACATTCAAAGCACTTCCCTTTCTCGTGGATGCTCGGGCACTTAAAAGATGAGGTTTCACTGTCATCTTCTTTCAGTCCGTGGGCTTACAGCATCTCTCTCCTCCTCCCTGCCCCGCCGTTGGTGAATACGGCGGTGTTCATTCAGTCTTTGAGACACTGACCTTTTTTTTCAGATCTGTTACAGAAGCTACGAGTGGTTTCAAATGTCTTAGTGGAGGAACACGGGTATGTTTGGGCGAATATCCCCTAAAAAAGAAGGCGTGATGAAAAGACTCTGCTTCCGCAGCAGCCAGGCTAAGGAGTACTCCCCGGGGGCAGCTCCGGAGGGGAGGAAGCTCCTCGCTAAGCGGCTCATTCTGACCTCGCAGGAGTGCAGGGATGAGTGAGGGATGAAGGGCTTCGGGCTGATGCCACGGGCAGCTGGGTCCTCAGCACGGCTGGCATGTTGCTGTGCCTGCTTTTTAAAAGGTGTCCTCGGTCTGGGTTTCCCTTCAAAGCGATACATGCTTGTCTATAAAACACCGAAGTACGCCGTCGCTCGGGCTGGAGGAGGGCCGTAAAAGCCACCGGGGCGGGACAGCCGGCTGAGGCCCCTTCAGCCCTGTGGTGCCGCCGGAGTCGCGTCCTTCCCGGGCAGGGGAGGGGTGCGAGGGATGCGGTGGGTGCCGTCTTTCGGGTGTGTGGGGAGGGGGGCTGCTGGTGCTTTGCTGGGGAAGAGCTTTCTGCCATGTTTACCTTCTAAAGCTGTTCCAAGTCAAACAATTGTAATGAAGAAGTTGGAATTTGTTCACGTGGGCCCATTCCTCAAAAACGGGTGTATCCGTTAGAAAAGACTGGTGATAATTTTCCATATTGTCTTTGTGCTGTAGAGTTACATACGGGCACATGTATGTGCGTATATCTATCTGTAGTTATGTGTGTCATGCTTCTATTTTTCATTTAAGCAAAGAGTGAAAGTCATAAACTAATTTTCTGACCTCCTTATAGGGCAATATATTAATCTGATAGAATAACAATGAGGTGACTAAGCTTCTGCACTACCCGTTTTTAACAAAACAAAACAAATTGTGTCAGAATTCATCAGCCAGCTAATGGATTATCCAGTTGGCTGTGATGCCTCCGATTCCCTCGGGTCCGGGCCAGGTGGTACCGTAGCCTGCTGAGAGCTCTCCCTTTCTAGAAACGTACATTCATTTTGGTATCACCCTTCACCCTTCCGTCTCATTACCGTTCTTCTATTTTCCACCTCAGGTCATTGAGTATACTGTTTTTGCTACTTGCCAGTACAGTAGCAAAGCAGATCTTCAATAGCAATTTTCTTTTTTTTTTTCTTCCTTTTTTTTTTTTAAATTTAAAAATAGGAAAACTCAAACAAAAATAAAACTGCGGGAAACCAAGAAAAAGACCTGCAAAGCAATCAGGGCAATTCTGCCAAAAGCAGTGATGCTGCCAGCATGGAAAGCGTTGTTGCTATTTGGACAGGAAGCCCGACAAGTCTCGATTTACGAAATCCTTCCCCTGTTTCCTCCCCGCGGCGCGTGGGCCCTGCAGCTCGCCGGGGGCTGCGCCAGGTCGGCTTCCCGCCC
>NW_010532035.1:2078-4924 GCF_000687285.1 Phaethon lepturus | reverse complement strand
TTCACTGGAAGAAGCAAAAACCGCTCGCGGGCCGGCCCCCTCACCCCCGTAGTGCATGAGGAGGGGGGCGAACCCTGCGCCATTTCACCCCGCGTGGCTGCGTTTACATGGGGTCTGCGGAAAACGCGCTTTTAAACTCCTGGGGAAAACGCTGCTCATACGTGGCCTGTCCTTCTCAAGAAGGCAGCGAACGAACCCTGCTTGCAGCTCACCGTTACATTTGCTTCAGTTTCTGGTTGCCAAGCGAGAGGGGCCAGCAGCAGGCTCCGGGCGCGGGAGCGCTCGGCGGTGCTGCGCAGGTATGCGCCGTAAGTCGTCGTTGCCCCGCGTAACTAACGACTTTCACTGCGGATACCAGGGAGAACGATAAATGGTGATCGCCATTTCCACCCCCCCAGCTTTTGGTGTTTTGGGGGGGTCGCTGTGGTCACTGCGCCTTCCTAATTAGCATCACAAGGTGTCACAGCGTGCTGGAGGTGAGGAAGGAGGGGAGGCAGGCTGGGTTTGCTCCTGCTGGACTCAGGTGAGACTCTGAGTTGAAGTTTTGGGGTGGGAGGGAGGACAGGGCAGACGTGGCTGAACCTTTTAGCAGCCGGGCCGTGCCCGTGCCAGCTGTGCTCAAGGCATCTCTTGCAAGGATTCACCCAGCAGCACCTTCACAGAGCGGTGAGGGTAGCCTCCGCTCGGACAAGGCGACACGTTTTGCAGTCTGAAGCAGAGGGAGGAAGATAACCAGATTCAGAGTGTGCTGAATATTTTTAATGAAGGTATCTGGGCCTTTCAAAGCAACAGAGTAAGGAAAGAGAATTCGGCAGAGATGGCTTCTGGGCAGCCTCAGGGTTAGCCGACTGAAAATGGCCTTGAGGGAAAGCATGGTGTGACCTTGAGGAGAAGGTAGAAGCAGAGCTGAGGGGCTGAACGTAGCTGGAGGAATCTGCACATTTGTAAAAATTGATTTCTTTTGTTACTGTCCAATTCCTCCTTTGCTTAAGCAAAGAGGCTTCTCCTGTCCTTTGCAAATAAGCAGTATTGCCCCAAATTACCTAATCATGATGGATGTTGCTTCTGAAGGAAGCACGTCCCTGGGCCCTGCTCTTCACTAACTTCTGGGGTCATAAAATGATAACAGCAATAATAAAAGTAAATTGGTGTGTTTCTGTGTCTGCCTCTGTTGCTGGCTATTAGAGCAATTGAAATTGTTAGTTTAATTGCTCTCCTCTTTTTAGTAATAAACTACGCGTTTGTTTGAGGAATTTTTACAAACTAATCCCCCCTGTTGCTGACAACAGTTCGGCCAGACCAAGGTGAGCAAAGGGGGGTTCTCTTGGGGAAGCAGGATGACAAGTGTCCGCATCACCTTGTGCTGGCGCAGCTGGTGGTGATGTCATTCACCTGGGTGAGTGCCCTTGGGACTGGGAACAGGCAAAGTCCTCCAAAGTAATATTTCAATAATGAAAAGATTGGATCAGATAGGCATTTATTCTGTTTCCTTATTACTGAAGCATCCTGCAGCGGGCTCTTCTGCCTGCGACCTTGCTCACCAGCAGAAAGACTGCATTTCTCTGCTGGGCCTGGTTTATGTTGGGTAGCGGGTTCCTTCTGATGCTTTTTGCTCGACCTGCTTCAATCCCAGGTACACAGTTCTTCAGGTTATTATCTCTTTTTTCAAGATTTTTGAACTTTACCCCTGTTTCTTTCTCTCAATTCAAGTCCAAATCCCACAGGAGACATTAGAGAGACAAGAGAAATGAGTTAAATGTGAAATGTTGTCAACGATTTTTATAAGCACGCCGCGGTTTCCCTGCGGCATCATGCATTGGATTTTCATTCCCAGTAGTTAGCTCCCAACTACCGAGCTACCCGTGGCAGCAGCTGGGTATTGCGTGCATTCCTCAAATCCGACAAGGGCTGTGCGTAGTGCTCGGTATCAAATCCCTCCCAGACTTGATGCCTCAAGCTCAGTCCCTCAGTCAGCAAGGAGTATTTTGGGAATCGGTCGGCCCCTGTAGTGCCAAGGAGATGTAGACTGGGCACAGGCACCGTGCCTCTTACCTGCCACGGTGTCCATGTTGTGGTGGCTGTGTCCGCACGGGAGGGCAGCGTCTTCCAGGTGCGGGATGAGGCTGGTGCATGCCTGCCCTGCAACGTAGACGTGCTCCTTAGCTGCTGCTGAGGAACTGGTGGCTGCATGGCTTCACTCAGCTGCTCTTCAGATTTATGTTCCTGCCAGCAGTTTCCAGGGATTTGGGTGAGATTTCTTCACAGTTTAATGCTTTTCTTTAAACCAGTTTTGTCATTTGGCAATCTTACAATGGTTTGATTTTTTTTGAATGAGCCATATATGTATGTATATATATCATGTATATATCTCTCTACCTAAACTTCATCTTGATTCCTTTTTGTTGGTGAGCCTTTGGCTGCACAGTATTCAGGGCAGCACCAGAAGAACAGATAAGCAACCTTCAGCTGGAACAGGGACGAAGGGCAGGGTGGGAGAGGACGTGGTGGAGGTCTGTAAGGTCATGGGAGATGTGGGGAGCATAAGCAACTGTCAGCCTCTCACAAAGACACAGAGTTATCAGATGTTAAACAAACAAGACATAGAATATTTGGAACTCCTTCCTAAAGCGTTTTGTCAGTGCAAAAGCCTCTGTGCGGTTTTATCTTGATGGGTGCAGAAGAGTTACTAGAGACATTTGTGGACAAAAAAAGGCCCGTTAAGGTTTATTCAATTCTTTGAGCCATGGGTATTTGAAGGGTTGGAAGAGTATCCTATTGAAAGACTATGCTATCTCTGTGCTTTTTTTCTTACACCTTCTCCCTGTCTCTCACTACATCCTTGCTCT
>NW_010532035.1:0-2047 GCF_000687285.1 Phaethon lepturus | reverse complement strand
GCTCTTCCCACAGCATTTGCAGTTAGCTGGGGCTGGGTGCTGGTCGGGAAGGACCTTTGCTCTGATGCAGTGTGTCCATCCTACACTTTATGTTCTTACGGATACAGTGCTGTAACACGTTTCTTTTCATGTTTGTGAATTAAGACCACCTTTCAAACCAGGGGTCTCCATGCAGTCAATGGGAGCTCTCCATTTGCAGCACACCTGGTAGGTTTGTGGCTATTTTTCAGGTCTGTGCAAGGGTTGTGTTTCTTTGGTTTGCTGTATTTTCTTTTACTTTGATGTTACATGCTGTTAGATTATTAATAGGTGCTCCATCCTTCGCTGTGCATAGATTTTAGTTTGAAAATTCCACAGAACCTGGGAAAATTTTGTGTGCTTGGAAGGGAGGGTTTGATGAGCTCAGTGCCAGAACCTCTCCTCTCATCTCTGAAACGGGTTTTACAGCAGTATGTGCATCCGCTCCATGAGTTTGGATGCATTCAGGATTATTATCGGTAAGAAATAAGGAATTGATGGCAAGTCTGTAAGTAGTGTGCTGTGCTCCCAAAACTGTGGCTTTCTGTAGGTTCTTGCTGCAAAAGGAAACAGCAGCTATACCTGCCGCTGTGAGGAGAGCTCTTCTGAATGTTTAGATATTAGCGTTTTATTTAATATTTATAGGTTGTCTCCTGCTTTAGGCTTTTCTGGGGTTGGTTAGTTGGATTTTGTTCGATTTTTTGGTTTTTTTTTTCCCCCATGCAGAAGTGGAATTCCTCTAAATGGTACCAAAAGGGCAAAGCCAAAGCCTGCCCTACATCAGCATTGCTCTGCGGGTCCCTCTGGAAGTGTAAGGTAAAGCTTTTCCTGAGCAGGGCCAGACCACTGAATATTTAATGCTCTTTGTTAATACATTCTCATTACATTTCAATTTGGATGTAAAAAAGAATCATTGTGGCTCACACTTGACTTAGAAATAAGCATATCTTGGAGGACCTGCTGGGTTTCTTATTGAGTGTTGGATTTTCTTTGTTGCATCAGTAACTTGAAAGTCAACAAAATTAAACTGTTAATAGGTTTTCTACTCTTTGGTCATGGGCACACTTTTGAAAATTACATTCTTGGGCTTTACACCACTGAAAATTTTCTCTGTCTTTAGAAACCAAAGGTGATCCTGTGTACACAGCAGAATGTAATGAATATACATACAAAGAAGCAAGAATAGAATTTCTGACAAAGCAGAGGAATTAAAACACCGGTGTTCGATGAACAAAACAAGGTGCTAGAATAGATTAAAATATTCTAGAAAAGGAAACAAAACTCTCATCTTCCCACACCTGAGACCAACTGCACTGGCACGAAAGTGCCGTCACCGAGGAGGCTTGTATCTGTACTCGGCCCCTCCGAGCGGCCAGCCCAGCAGCCCTGCACTTCCGCCGGTTAAGCGCTGTACCTCTCGGGGGCCTTTGCCTCAGTTGGCAGATTAGGCTGGGAAACAGCGGGAGCAGACGCCCCGCAGCTTCCACGGGAGTGGGCAGTGCGGACCTCCCGGGCCCTGCAGACCAAACGGGGTAACTCCTGTCTGAAGGGCCGGTCAGGGGCCGGGGAGGAGATGTCCCCGGTGCTCCTGCCGCGCACAGCCGGCGTCCTGCAACCGTCCCGCGGCTGGGCTGGCAGCAGCACGGGCGGTACCTGCCGGGACATAACTGATAGGTGTGCCGTAGGGGAGAGTCTGTGCGCTCCTTAAGTGCGTACAAGGGTGCTATCATGTATTTTCCATGTGTTGTCTTGTTTCTGAGCTATTTAAGGTGTGAGTAAGCGTTAACAATCTCTGTCCTCTTTCCAAGGCTCTTGGTGTCTGTCCGTTGGCTCCGGTGGGCTCTGACGAGAGCTTTCCGTAACAGCTAGCGCCCGCGTGCAGTCTCCATCTCTCAGCAGCACAGGCACAGCATTTCCTCTTTTATCCTTAAGGCAGTGAACTTTATGTGGCTGCCTCTTGGACTGTGGTGTCCAGGCCCTGGAGATGGCTGGAGCTGCTGCAGCATGCCCATCCCTCCTCGACTGCCTC
>NW_010532034.1:15353-15782 GCF_000687285.1 Phaethon lepturus | reverse complement strand
GCGCCTCGACGAGCACCGCAACCGCAGCCTGTCACAGCAGCCGAATAAAACCCACAGCTCCAGGGAGAGCCCGCAGGAGCTTTCCCACCTCTGCCGTGGCCAGCACAGTCGCTCAAAGTGGGGCCGGAGCTCCAGCCAGGAACCGCTGCCCAAACGCGTCCCCTTGTGCTGAGCTGCCTGCTCAGCAGAAAGGAGGAGGAGGGGAAAAAAAAAAAAAAAAAAAAAGACAAAACACCATTAAAAGGCTTGGAAAATTTTATTCTTTATTGAACTTTAATAGTTTCTTGTTTGGTTTAAACACAACAAATATTTCAGTAATAGCATTTAACAGACTGGAATTCAAACCCACTGCAGTACCTAAACTCCCAGCGACAGGAATCCGGGGAAGCGATCGGGGTCCGTGAGACCGCAGCAGTGCTGGGACCCCCG
>NW_010532034.1:4847-15202 GCF_000687285.1 Phaethon lepturus | reverse complement strand
CCCGGCGACAGAAATCCGGGGAAGCGATGGGGGTCCGTGAGCCCGCAGCAGTGCTGGGACCGCCGCTCACGGCCAGGCTGCTTCATCTCCGTTTGGGGCAGCCCTGTGCACCCAGAGCCCCCGGGGAGCCAGGCGCCTGCTGACAGCAGCTCCTCAGAAAGGCTCAGTGGGGAAGGGGCAGAACCAAACCCCCACACCAGCACCAAGCGCATCTTTCCCTGCATCATTTCACAGCCCCCACGGCCCCGGGAAGCAGGACAGCAGCGCTGGCTCTCCAGCCCTGCTGCGCAGGGGGTCGGTGGCAGAAGCCCCGGCTGCAGGTCCAGTTGGTGCCTCCAAACTCGTTTCTAGAAGGACAAGGCAGCATCCCCAACCCCTTCCCCACCCTGCCCAGGAAAACAGAACAGCCACGTGGACACAGGCCTTCAAAGATGCTCTGAAGGGCTGCAGAGAAGCTCCCTGTGCTGCAGTAGTAGCAGGGGCCAGTGGTAGGAGCCCAGAGAGCAGGGACTGTTTGTAAAACCACTCAGATGTAAAGGTCAAGTCTGAAATGACCCAGTTCAGCCCACCTCTGCGGGCTGGGTTTGACGCTGCTGCCTTGCTTGGGCTTAGGTGCAGGATTACAGCTGGAGAGGAGAGCAATTCAGCACTCACGCAAAGACCAGAGCCAAAACCAGCCTGGCACCCACCACCCTCCTCTTCACCTTCCTCTTCCAGACGGGCTGGCGCCAGCACACCATGGACAACCGAGATCAGCGTCCACGTCAGCTGGAAGCTCGAGGGACAGAAGCAGGTCAGTGTCCCTGGCGGGAGGGAAGGGGGGGCAGATGGCGATTAATGAAGTCTCCAACCTAAAGCATAGCACCAGCTCCTACCAAACGCCCCCAGGACGCCGCTGGGCTGGCTGAGATGAAGGGCACCTTGGAGGGCAAGCAGCAGATTTCACGGGGAACCTCCACTCCAGGGGCAGCAATGCCCTGACCACTTCCTTGGAGACCAGCCTAGAGACCTCTCAAGCCAGGTCTGACAACACCTGGATGAGCCAAAGGGTCTTCTACAAACTAAACTGAGACCTTTTCCAGAAGCAGAGATCAGCGTAGCACCCGTCGTCACCATGTCCCACCAAGAGCACGTCACCTCGGCCGCTGCTTCGACAGAGCACAACGAGGTAGAATTAAATGAGCAAAAGCAGGATGAGTCAAGCTTGCAACCCCGCACCAGGGATGCAGATCTGCACTAGAAAAGCGAGGAGTAAATGAGCTTTTAGCTGCCCCAGCTCCACCAGCACCGAAGCGAAGCCGACACACTGCGCTGAAAGGTTTTGGGACGGGGGTGTAAGGGGATGCCGGTGAGCTGAAGGACTCCCACTTCTGAAGCGAGTGATGGACGCTAAGCAAAAAGGGACAACTGGAAACGAGACTGCTTCAGGGATGTTCCTGCAGGTTTCGGAAGGATATAGAAACGCCATGCAGAGTTCTGCCATAAATTGAGGTGACCAGAGCTCAGCTACAGCTCGTGTTTGCACACAAATCTGCTCTTCCCTTGGTGCTGTGTATGAGAAGGAAGAAAAAAAAAAAGATCCGAGCTAGTTTCCAAAAAACACTGCTTCTCTAGAGACGTTCCAGGTCTATCACAAGCAGGCGCAGATGCTCTCAGAGGAGAGGACTTTAGGAGCCTTGCTAGAACTGACCCGAGATCAAAACAGCGCTCAGACTACAAACTGCAGGTACTCAATGCACCTGGGAGGTAACATCAGGCCAGCTCTATTTAAGGAGCTTAAATATATGTTTCCAGAGCCTTAGAAGCTTACAACATGCTGCTCCTCTGCCTCTGGCAAAGCCACCTGCATCAGGTGGCTGATGTTTACGAGAGGAGAGACTGCTGCCGAGCCCTCGCCCCGACCGACCGCGGGAGAGAGGCGTTAACTGCGGCAGAGACATGCCAAGGGAAGGAACAAGTGAAAACCACGGCGCGCAGGGGCTTGGTTTTCATAGCGTTTGTACCCCCACAGGTCAGCCGCAGCGTTTGTACGCAGAAAACGTCACTTTTAGTGCGATGGCCACTTTTGCTCAAACCCCAGGAGGTCCCAAAACCTGCACTTCACCCTCAGCCCCAGCTCTGCATGTGAATTCCTGTGCTGGGCCACTGGATCAGCGCAGAGGCAGGAGCTGTGATATAAGCCACAAGACTGAAATGAAAAAGGCTGCAGGCGCGGCTGCCTCTGCCTCGGCTAGGCAAGTCCTGTGCTGACAGGCTGGCATGTCCCAAGCTCCCACAAAAACCTGCTTTAGAGTGAAGACTGACCAGTCACAGAGCAGCGAGGACCAGGAGCAGCAGCACTGGCCACCTCTTCCTGCAGCACAAGCACCTGCCTGGAGCCCAAAGCCAGGAGAACATCATCCCAGGGGGTCTTGAAGGACTGCACCCTTCCCTGAACAAGTTTTTCCCTGGTAATACACTGTATTGAGATAAAAATGTGCAAAACTGATTTAGGTAAGCATAAGACAGTTCTATTATCAACACAGCAGGTCCATCAGTAATTAAGAAAATATGATTGACACTATCCCTGGAAGAAGAGACAACACAGATCAGCTCTCAAACACCAGACAGGAGGAGCTCAGGAGCAAGCGCACGTCCCGCAGGACCCTGCCCCGTCCCACAGAGCGCAGCCCAGAGCAAGGACAGAGTCCAGCCAGCAAGGTGAGCAACCACCACCGTAACGCAATTACCCTCAGATGCTGTCAGCGAGGAAGGAATGCATTTATTCTTAAGATTTAAAACCATTACTATTAATAAATAGTTTGCTTCTCAGCATGCCACGCCACACCGTGGCAAGATGGTTTGGTCCTTCTGTTCATTCCCAGAGCAGGGATGCGGGAATCCAGGAGCAGGAATCACTTAATTTTGAAGAGCCCAAACAAACCTCCCCAGCTTTGCCGCAGCACGAGTCGGCAACAGTCACACGCACACCGAGATCAGGTCTGCTCTCTCCTCGCTCTGCCACAAGCCTGGTGGCACTAGAGAGAGGCGAACCTGTTTTCCAGCACTGACTTAAAGAGATATTTTTCTAGCCTCAAGGTGCAACAAATTAAGGCACCAAAAATCCAAAGATGAAGCCTGTGCAGATAGGAAGTGGTTCCAGTTTTTCAGAGATGTTTCTCCTGCAGCCCGACAAGTATTTGCAGGATTTCAGAGAGGATGCCCTGCTTCCCTATGTTTGTAACTCCACAAAGGGGTTTTTCAGGGTATATTACGTGCTGCAAAGGCGCATCAGCTCACAGCTAGGAGAGATGACAGACGAACAGCGTATTACAAAGTGACATCCTAAGACTTAAGATCAGACAACTTCTCACAGCATTAGCACTGTCCCAGCCCCCAGGCCCCAGCAATGCTAGTGGGAAGAGACAGGACAACGCAAGCGCCAGGCTTGGGAGCCCAGAGCTCAGCTGAAAATTATTCCCTGGTCCTGCAAACACACAAATAGAAAGTAAATCACCCAACCTCCACTTTTTCTCAGTGCTGCTAGCACAATTCTGCTATCTGAACACATCCCATAGATAAGTGTTGTGTCCCATTTTAAGATTCCCTATCATTCTTGTGCAAGCATGACTTCAATTTATCTCCCTTCATAATTATATTTCATTAAATAGCAAAAGTCAAAAATTCAAGCACAGCCCAATTCATTTGTACAGTTAGGGTTTTTTTCTGTACAACATCACTAAAATATATAGGAGTAAGTTACTTTATTAAATAAACTCTGAAAACCATTTGCCCCCTCTCTCAGATTAGCCAGACACGTCGCAGCCGTACAGACACATGAGCACAGACATTCAGCCGAGCCCTCCCACGACGTCAGCCCAGACGAACGCACCAGCTCGCTCCTCGCAGGACATACCGTGACCGAGCAACCCCGACCTCGTGCCCTGTGCGCAGTGAGCTCGCCTCAGGATTTCAACTCTCATAGTCTGCATGACAATGACTCAAATTTACAAAAGAAAAAGCATTAAATAGTAGTTACAGTTGGAAGGTTTCCTAAAGCAGGAGGAGTCTTCCCCTGCAGAAGGAAGACTCTGTGACCAAGCTTTTATGAACCACGTTGCACAACAATCAGTGTATAAGCGACTTTGTTCCCATGGTAGATTACATATCCACAACCTGCTGTGCTTGTTCGCCTCCGGATGCAGCCTTTCCAGAGCCTGGGTTTAAGCTACACTCTTCATTCAAGCACAGGTCTTCATTAAATAAAGTGAACGGAAAAGAAAATCAGCATTCAGTCTTCACCACTCCACTCTAACTCAATTACAAAAACAAGTTTAAAAAAAAAAAAATATCAATGCAAACATGTCTTTTACAAACAGACAGTAAACAAATATATCCCTGGAGGAGACACACAGCCACTGGAGACAATTGTTTTGAAAATACAGTGGTATTTGGAAAGGACCCCACCACACACGCCTGTGAGCTTTCTGGAAGTGCACACCCAACCAACACAAGACTTATCAAGGTGCTTCTCTAAGCAGTGGATTTGCTGCTGTCGATGGTCCGGTGGGAAGGGTGACGTGCAGACCGAGCCTGGCTGCGCTGCTACAAAAGCAGAGGCTCAGGCAGCTTGCAGTGACCCAGCAGAGCCGACCCGAAACAGCACGTTCATACTGGTAGGAAGAGGGGGCAGTTTGGCTCTGTTAGACGGGCTGGTGTGAGCCACTTTCTGCTGCCGATCGGAGCCCAGACCCCACTCCCAAGCGGAGAATGCACATGGACAGACAGGAACACGGTCGAGATGTGGTCCCAGGTACCCACAGCTCGAGCAGGGGAGGCAGAAGACACCTTCCCACTTTTACAGGAAATTGAGCCCCGATTTTAAGCCCCCCAAGCACAGTATTACTAGAAGTTTTGTGTGTTGTTGTTCTTCCCCCTCTTAAAAAAAGTTGCAAGTATTTGCCCAAGTAGGTGAGTGCAGGAAGGCAGGACAGATGTGGGAGAGCTGTCCCCATCTGCTCCCTAAGTACCAGTCCAGGACGAGGGCTGTCTAGCAGGATTAGGGACAGACAGGAACACCTCCGACCACCAGGATGTTCCCCTGACCTTGCAGAAATCAGCTGTTATGTTGGTTTTGGTGATAGGTCAAGATGCTTTGCTCAGGTAAAGCCATTTGCATCTCCAACTGGCTTTACCCGAGCAACAGCTGGAGTGTGAGGTTTCACTGGGAACATTCAGCTGGTCTAATATACAGTAATAGTGACCTGAAAGGCTACCCTCCTCGTCCAGTTTCACCCCAAACCAAAAGTCTGCATTCGTCGAACAGCAGCGGGGGCTGCCCCGTACCAGTCCTGCCCTGGCTGCACCGGATACCGTGCGTACTTTGCCCTGATGTCTGTCCAGAGGATAGGTTTAGATCTGTGGTGATGGCTGAAGTATTTACAGGTATTTGCAGCATTTATTTACAGTACTTCTGCAGACCGCAAGCTGATTTTCTCTTCCTCCACTCCTAGTCAATCTGGCGTGGGCTTCTTTAGCGAGAAGGGCCGTATATTGAAGTGCCTGCTCAGCTGGCTCACCTGGGGACAAGGCAGACAACGGGACCAGGTTAGCGAGGCTCGGAGGGACGAGGAGGAAAGCGGGCAGAGCACCAGACTGGTTCCCTGTACAGCCAACAAAGCCCCTGCCACCTTCCTGTACTCACTTTCCTCACCATTGCCCACCCTACAGGCTCCCCGTGGGCACGGCAGATCCGGACCACAGCCTCTGTCTTGTGCTACGGGGCCAGCCAGGCTGCCCTGCCCAGGAGCCGAGCCTCGTCCCTGCCAGCCCGACACTGGGGCTGGCCGGGCCCGTGGCCCTGCAAGATGCAGCCTTGCTCCTTTCCCCTGCCTTCCCAAGCAGCCCAGCCTGACCAGGAGCAGGCTCACCTCTGTTCCTGCCCTCCTCTGAGGCAGGAGTCAGAAACACCCGCCCTGGGCCCAGGCATGCAGGAATTTAGCCCGCGGTACTGCTCCCCCTCTGTGCCTCCCCGCAACAGTTTTATTATCTTGCTTAAATTAATTTGATCATCTCAGATACCTATGTGAAAACCTGCGCCCTGACTCCATTTGCAATTCAAAATGGGGGTCAGGTACTTTGCATTGACCACAAAGACACACAGAGGAAGGTTACAGAGAGGAGGGGAACCCAGCACCAGGTTTTGCATAAATCGGGCCCCTTTTAGACCAGTCTTTGGAAGAAGCTTTCACCACCTCTTTTGAGGACATGAGAAAACCACAGAGGACTGAGAACTGCACCAGAAAACGAGCTTTCAGGCATGGTTCAGAGAACTGCAGACAGGAGGATAAAACGGATGGTGTGGCACCGGCAGCTGGTGACCGCAAGGTGACAGTCACTGCAGGACCACGAGCAAGTAGAGCTGAGCAGCACCAGAGGCTGAGCCGGGCACAGAGTCAGGGCAGAGGGTTTATTCCTAATACTCCCAAATTCAGAGCAGTTTGGGATCATGTCCCAGTCCCAGAGCCTTAAAAGGCTATTCAACTGGAAGAGAAGACTGCACAGATGGGCCTTTGGAAAGCTGGATGGGGGAAATGAGGGGAACACAAACTGAAGGGAGCAGAGCACCAAGAAGCTCACCGCAGGGGATGGGCAAGCCTGGGCAGACAGGATTACAGCACCCAGTCAGTCCCCATCTCCAGCTGTGATTCCAAGACCAAATTTATTTAAGCTTCTTAGCTATTCAAATCCTTCTTGCATAGAAGCCTCATTACACTAATTGGAAAGACAAGACAACCTGGCTATTACTTCTTTGCTGTAATTACAGTTCAGACTCGACTCTGGAGGCTCCACATTAGAGCTGGGGTTCCCAGGGGACAGGGCTTCCCAAGGCGGGCGTACGCTGGTGGCAGCAGCCAGCTCCGCAGGGGACGTCGGGTTCCTTGCCCTCGTTCCTCAGCAGCTTCCTGGGGCACTTCTAACAGGACTCGGCCTCCTCCGAGTTTATTTTCTCTCTTAATGAAAACTAAGAGAGTCAGGCAGAGCTGGCACAGAATAAGGGGAGCAAATTGGTCCCTGGATCTCTACACAGTCCTTGCAGCAGGGCAGAAGGCACTGCAGCTGCCGTGTCCCCACGTTCCCTGGCAGGAACATCCCCCCTCCCTCTTGGCTCTCCTCGTGACTCCAGCGCAGGACACGTCAGCGAGGTCGCAGATCGAACTCCTCAACCAAAGTTACACCAACAGCAGTTTAACTTTTTACACTAAGGCTCCCAAATTAAGCACTCCTGCCCGGTGTGCAGACACAGTAACACGGTATCTGCTGCTCTGGGTACCTACTGGAGCTGCCCTTCCCACTGCCCAAGGATGCGGGTCACCCATGCTGGCTTACATCCAGGCTGGTCACTAAGCTGCAACCGCAGCCAGGATGAGTTAAACACGGCAGCAGAGATGCAAGTATTTGTTTCACACTAATCTCTGGCGCAACGGCCCCTCCACCACATTGCATGAAGCTTGCTTCAAACCCACGCAACAGCCCGCACAAGCCTCTTGCAAGGAAGTCAGCTCAAGTTTCATATGAAACTTCATATGAAACATATGCTGTCACAGACAGCATGACACAGGCAGCCATTCCCACTGACATCGCCGTTTTTAAGCGGAGTATTCCCTGCCCCAAACAGCAGCAGCACCCAAGCAAAGCCCTCGTGCAGGCAGCCAAACACCACGCGTCGAGCGGTCACCTACCACAACCACTCCGTAGTGGATGTGCGCCAGGGTGAGAAAAGCAGTTAATACGTAGAGGAGAAGCGTTTCGCTGGTCGGCGCGAAGCCGGACGTCACCACGAAGAGCACCACCGCTATGGGGAGCAGCATCCAGTTCAGAGGCTGGCAGCGTGTGCTGCTCATCTGACAGACGATCAGTTGGCACTGCAGAAGAGAAAGCTGTCAGAGCTGGCACCCAGGATCGACTCTGCAAGCGCACAGCTGCCCACAGAGAGGACGGTCACACATGTACCAATCGTGTGCGCTCTACAACTACCATCACACAGTTCCCCCCCGAGCTTCTCACTCGGGGATCTTTCTTTGCATTAGAAAATGGGACACACACAGCAAAGCCTCGTGGGGCAGGAAGGTCATGGGGAAACAGGCATCAAGGGCATCTTTAAAAGAAAAAGGAGTTCCCCTGAGCTGACCGAGCCTTACCAGAGTTATCTGCACAATCAGCAGAAAGTCTTGCCAAGCAGCAGCGTGAGCTGCTGGACCCAGGGCATGGACAACACAGAGCTGCTCAGCCACATGTCCGAGGGGACGAGCACAGGTGCCTTGGTAAAGGTCTCAAGCAAGCACAGATGCAATATGCAGCTAAATCTGATTTTGACAAAAGCTTTAGTCCCCCACATTTTAAGTTTATCCCAAACAAGGCAGCAGGAACTCCTTTCGCATTAGCAGTTTCACAACACAGAGGATGCATGCATGCGCAAACACACTCAGTTTAACTCATTCTGTAGTTTCCCAAGAGTGAGAGCTCCAGCACAAATTCATAGACCCCAAACCCTGTCTACTTTCCTGTTTGTTCTTTTAATCACAGCAAAACAGAAAAGCTGTTAATTTTTGCTTCTCTCCTCACATTTGAGATCGTCTTTTTCTTCCTGCCTCCCAAGCGTCCTGGCAGGCTTCATACTCCCCAGGGGATAAACTGGAACATAAAGCAAACATTGCTTACAGAAATGTTAGCAAAGGCTGTTCCAACCATGAAATAGAAGAGCCTGGGATGGACCTCCAGGATGTCTGTCGGGGACACGAAGATCCATGCGGTGCAGAGCAGGAACAGCAACACTGGGGACACCAGTGGCAGCATGATTTCATACACGGAGTGGTGCTTCAAGGTGTTATTCTTATAGGCCCTGAAAGGCAAGCAAAGACATGAAAATACCTGGAACCACAGCTAAGAAATACCTGGTCCTGGCCTTCAGGAGAGGGCTGCAAAATCTCATTGGCCATTCTGCTACCCAAAACTGCTGATATCAGTCATAACCACGGTGAGACCAGGAAGATGGCACACCTTCATTGTTAACCTCCAAAAATCCTGAATTACAGCAGCACCTGGTTGTCTGGCGCTCCGAGTTGTGACCAACAGAACAAGACCACAAAACCTAGGGGCCCTCCTGCAAGACCCTGCTCAGCCCACTCCTCCCAGTGCACCCTGCAAACTGGGACCTCCTGGTATGTCAGAGCCACTTTGCCACACTGAAAACAGTCATCTGAAAACTACTAAGGAAACCAAGAGGCTTCGGAGGCTGTTGCAAAGGTGCTAGTGCAGGGAGGGAGAGTTGAAGAGAGAAAATAAACTTACTTGTAGAAGTTATAGAGGCTCATTGGCAGCGTCACTGTGAGCGCACAAGCTGGAAGAGAGAGACCCACGTTACTGCCCCACGGTGGAGGGAGACCATCACATGCACCCCACGAACAGGCAGGTGGTTGTGCTCTGGTTTAAGTTGCTCGCAACAAAAATAGCTCAGAGGTACACCAAGAATAGCTCGGCACATTTAAAAGTAGGTGCTCATAATTCTGGTTCAAGAGCTGTAATTACAAGTTAAGGTCTGCTACAGATTAAAGACATTTCCATTTTTAAAAGTTGCATTAACGAGCCCAGTATTATGCTTTAAACAAAGTTTAATTATAATACTGTCTTTAATGAGACATGAGGCAAGTTCAAACTCCACAAGCAATACGGCTGCGCACAACAGTTTTCAGTCTTAGTAATAAAGCCAGTTTGCTATTTCTCCCACTGTGAACAAGCACTTTGAGTTCCCATTGTGCAAAAAAGTTCTTCTCACTTAACTTGACAAATCATACAAAAAGTCTAAATAACTGAAAAAATTTAGACCTTCATAGGGAACATCATTCACTACACTCAAACCCATGAGTCTATCACAACTCCTTCCATGTTTATATAGCACTAGGTATTTTAAGAGAGCTGTAAATACTCCTGCTTTTAATAACCCAGCTCCTATCCAAGTGCACAAATCCAGCCAATGTAGGCATCGTGCTCTATTTTTAACACAGGAAAAGTGCATTTATTATTTATATGTTAAGTTATACGGCTGCCAAAGGAAAGTTCCGATTAAGGAAACTGCAAGCATTAGACTTAACATAACAATTCAAGACATCGATTTGAAATTAAGTAGTTACAATTAACCCCTACAGAAAGGGACACAGACTAAGAAGAATTAAACTGAGCAAGAACTTCTGAAAGAGCGGAATTTTATTAAGCAAAGCCAGCTCTCCCCTACTAAGCTTCACCTGCATTACTCCCACCTTTGCAGTGGCTTGTTCTGACAGACCACTGGAGAGAAAGGTTGGCTTTTTTTTTTTTTT
>NW_010532034.1:0-4783 GCF_000687285.1 Phaethon lepturus | reverse complement strand
CTCCGGTGCTGTAACCTCCCCCCGGCAGCAGCCCCAGGCTCCCACGCAGCATTGGGGCTCTGGGTCCAGCGCCGGCTGTGCGACGGGCGAGACGGAGCCTCAGGCAGCAAAGCAAGCGTGCTCTGCAAACAGCGTGAGCGCGGGGGTCCTGCTGGCCGCCGGCTCCCAGCACCCACCCGCACGCTGGGCTGCGTTTTATCCCCTAAAAACCCCACGGCTCTCCCCGAAAACAAACCGTGCTTCCCCTGGGCAGCACGAAGCCTGCAGCCCCAGAACTTGGGCAACGCAGCTACTTGGAGGAGACGTGTCTTCACAGGCTCGCAGGTCCCAGGCACGAGGGAGTCACCTGTTTAGCACCCAGGGGCCGATGCTGGGCTCCAGCTGTCCCCCAGCACCCTGGCCCCGAGCAGCAGCCACAACCCTTGAACTATGCCGCTCCAGGCCAGAGATCGTTTTGAGTCTGCCCGCACAAACCCTTAGCCCCAGGCAGGCAGCACCAGGGCTGATCCCCCGGGCAGCGACCTGTGCCTATACCCTCAGGATGGGCACAAAAATATATCTGAGGCACGAGCACAGAGCTCCGCTTCCTTGCTTTTTTGGTCAGCATAGACCCAGGCGCACTGGAGTTAACTCCTCCAAAGTTACTACGCCAAAGACAGCAATGCTTTGAAATTCTGGGAAAGGGCAGGCTGCGAGAACACCTTCAATTAGTCACTTCAATAACAGCCTACAGGAGTTTTCATTACAGCAAACAGAACAGCGTTATCATGTAATTAAGACATTCGGTTTCAGTAAAAAGGTGGAGTTTAAAAGACAGGCTTCAACATGGAGTTTCTTACCAATAATCATTGCAGTGAATAGGTCTCTATATAAGAAATTAAACAGGAAAGGTGCATACCAAGCCTCAACTCCCACAATGGCTGTCACTATGTAGACAACTGAAATGGTCTGAAAGAAAGCACAGGACACGCAGGCGTGAGCAACCTGAGACAGGCAGTCTGGCAGCACCCGAGCTGTCAGCACAGCTTCAGGGAAAGGCAGCTCGAGAAGCACGCTTTAAGCTACATCATCTTCTCCCCACCAGCGGGAAGGAAAAAAATTTTAAAAAAAATCCACAAACATCCCATGTTATGAGACCAGGTCTAATAAGCGTAAGTAGCTGAGCTGCTAAGACTACAACCAGGAGCTGCTCCTCACAGCAGAAGCAAAGATGCCCTTGCACAGCTTGAACTCACAAGGTGCTTGGAGCACAAGAGATAGGTTTTATATGACAAGGTGCAGTGATCCTGGAGGGTTTGTTTGGGGACTCTTCCTTATCCATCTGCTGAAGCAATTACAGGGAAAAAGCTAACAGGGGATATGTCAGTTTTAATAGTAAGCCTGAAGCTGGGTGAAGCGCGCTGCACGGTAGCTCAGCCCTCCACCCCCTGCCTTTTTGCAATAGGCAGAGGTCTGAAAGCATTAGGGTTAAGCAATGCTTTTGGAGAAAGGGGTCAGAGTATTGTCAGAGGGGACCAGCTACAGTCTCCTTTTATTAGGAGAGATGATTATTGCAATTAACGCAGCTGCATTAATTGAACTCTCCTTCCAACTTGTTGCATTTCCCACCCAGCATCTGATAAGCCAGAAGATAAAGGCGCACTGTGCGCTGCGCAGTGCTGTGAGACTAAACCCTGGCTAGGGAGGACCGCTGCCAGCAGTAAAGGTGAGTTCTACCATCCAGAGCTTGCTCCCAGTTCTGATGGGCTCTTCAGAAAGAGCCTCCTGCAGAGAAGTCCTTAATGAGAGACATGCCAACATACCAAAGGGTCCATCACCCATCAGCCTCAACATCAACTGCCCAGTCACCATGGTACAGCGGGACATCTCGCCAGGCACGGTGATTAACGTGCCAATTAGTTGCTACGTTTTGGCACACATCCCGCTAGTGCCAGAAGGCACCCCTGACATTGAGACTTGAATTTACCCATGCTGGTATAACACAGGAACGTAACCAGAGCCACAGTTTAGGTGGCCAAAACATGCATCTTAGGACAGCAGAAACCAGGTAGAAGAAACACAAGGCAATGCCTACTCTGCAAGCCTCATGTTTTGTGGAGAGTCCATCTACAAAAGCTACTCGGAACAAAATAAAAACCACACTGCACAAACCTCCTCGGTTTTAACAGTTTTTAGCAGTCGAACTCTAGTGCCACATGGCCCCAGCTCACTAAAGCAATTACAGCTCCATGTCATGCATGCAGTCCTGGAAAGCTCTCCTCCTCCACAACGCCAGGCTGGAGACAGCCGTCTCCAAGCGCGTCGCAGTGACCGATCGACGAGGCTCTGGACACGTAGCAGAGCTGCGTGCATCCCTCGCACACCTCAGCGGGCACCGCTGCACCCCCAGCACACTAGCGGTTTATTGAGCTTTTGCTGAAGCCAAGCAGCAGCAGCGGCGTGCACTTACCACCTGGCTGATGTCATATCCCCAGGGCAGGAAGAGGATCCCTGTGTTATACTTCTCCCAGTGGGAGAGGATGAATGAAAACAAGACCACCCATAAGAGGAGGTAGAGAACGAAGACACTGACACCTGTGGACCCCCGTCCAAAGGTGGAGTAGACTGTCACGACAAAGTACACGCATGCCCAGCTGTCGAGGCCGTGATCAAAGAGCTCTCCCAGGGGTGTGCTGGAGTTGGTCCGGCGAGCCTGTTTCCCATCAACACCATCTGGGAAGAGAACAAGGAGAAACGGGGAGTTTTGCTGGACACCCCCACACAAAGCAATGGGCCGGTTTGCAGCTGACAAAGTGCACACAGCCAGCGAACAGCAGCTTTCACTACCTCCATCCTCTAATGGGGAGTGCACTTTCCAACCCCCCGCTCTACTTGAGGCTGAAAAATACAATAAAGTCTGATGAGATTACATTTATTTAAAGCAGACTGAAGACAGAATTTCACAATTCATCTCAAAGTCAGTTCCAGCATCCTCCTTTCGCATCAGCTGCTCTGGGACAACGTCCTTCTATCCACTCTGCAAAGCAGCTCCCAGAAACTGCTCTGGGAGCAGCAGTTGGGTTAGTGCATGGCAGAAGCCCAGAATCAAAGATTTCTCAACATGCTCCGAGATAAGATGACATGCCACTGCAGCATGAATGGACGACAGACACAAACCCCCACAATCAACTAAAGTCTTACCTAATGTATACGCAATGAAGTTGAGGAGACCCACAATGACCCACACTCCGTTGGGAACATGCTGGTGATCAGGAGCTGCAGAGATCAGAAAGACCCAAGTCAGGACAGCTCAGTTTGTACTTTCAGTGGGGTTTTTTTTGGCACAAGAGGCACAGCAACAAGGACCGGCAGCTCACCAAGACAAAGCACCTACACAACTCAGTGAAACTGAGGTGTTAGCTTTCCGGGACACGATGGCAGAGCTGTTCCACAGCATGTGAAACCAGGTCACCGAGGGCTTTACTTTCCAGGACATACCTCTCCTCTTGTCCCCAGCTCCCCAAAGTCTTGGGATTTAAGACCTGGTGATGGCAGCTAGCACCTATAACCCAAATGAATGACATGGAAGTGCGTGCAGATCAGAATCTCCTCAATCACTTGCTCATAGAGCATCAAGTAAAGCCTCTCCGAGATGTGGCAACACCCTCCCTCCCTAAAAACATGTCAGGATTCCCCATCCAATCACCAGTCTGCATCCTGCCAATTAATGTTCCTCCTTAATAACATCTCCACCTTCTCCAGCATTGTTTTGGCAGATAGCCAGCTTAGCTGTTGGCAACTCAGAGGGCCCGAAAGTGCATTTGAAAGAAATCAGGAAGATGCATAGCTGCTTGGCAGCAACCTCGCAGGAGGGCACATGGAGGTCTCCTAGGGGGAACAACGATTCTGTGAAATGCCACCTCCTGTTTCCTTACAGCAGCATGATGGCGCCTTTCCAGCAGCAAACGGAGGGCACCACATCTACAAAACCATCCAATGAGGAAGGAAGGCACAAGCTTCTGGAGGCCTCACCAGCAACATGAAAAGTTGCCTTTCCAAGCAGGACATGCATAACATGTATGTATAAAAGGGTCCCAAAGCATGAGCTTCACCATCTCTTTGGCAGGGCCCAAGTGTCTGATGTCATAGAATCATTAAGGTTGGAAAAGACCTTCAAGATCATCAAAGTCCAACCATCATGTCCTGGGGATTCTCACAATGAGCTTCCTTCCCTGAGGTACTCATGGACCAAAACACAGTCCAAATCTTATCTAACAGCCACTGACACCACCCAGGCTTTTGAAAGCCTGGCATACTGAAAACAGTACTTGCCTACCTACTGATAAAGACAATCCCAAGAAACCAGTATTTTTCCCCACTTAGCTGTGTTTTGATGATTGGCCCAGTTTTAGAAGAACTAGATGAACTCTTCTGAGTAAACTAAACCAAACCTGGCAGAGTCAAAAGGAGAGAAAAATGTAGAAAGGAAGCTATTGGTAAGTGACTGAGTAATCTTTTCCCTGGGACACCCCCACAAGGAAGGGGACACAACCGAACCCTCACGAAAAGATAAACATGGTTAGGACCCAGGGAACTAGCAACCTGTCAGCCTCAACTCTGTGAGGAAGGATTTGAGGGGTGGACTGTTGGGTGGGTGAGGAATTTGTTGGATGGTTGCACCCAGAGGGTAGTGTTCAATAGTTCAAGGTCCAGATGGAGATCTGTGACGAGCAGTGTCCCTCAGGGGTCCGTGCTGGGACCAGTACTCCTTAGTATCATCATCAATGACATAGACAGTGGGATC
>NW_010532033.1:17446-22297 GCF_000687285.1 Phaethon lepturus | reverse complement strand
CCCCGCCAGCTCTTCTTACGGCACATGGGGACCGCCTGCTCCTGCGCCTTTAAGATTTCCTTCTTGAAAACTGTCCGACCTTCCTGGACCCTTTTGTCCTTCAGGACTGTCTCCGAAGGGACTCTCTCAACCAGTGACCTGAACAGGCCAAAATCTGCCCTCCAGAAGTCCATGGTAGCAGTTTTGCTGACCCCTCTCCTTACTTCGCTCACAACTGAGAATTCTATCATGTCGTGGTCGCTAAGCCCAAGACGGCCTCCGACCACCACATCTCTCACCAGTCCTTCTCTGTTTGTAAACAGCAGGTCCAGCAAGGCACCTCCCCTGGTGGGCTCACTCACCAGCTGTGTCAGGAAGTTATCCTCCACACACTCCAGGAACCCCCCAGATTGTTTCCTCTCTGGCGTGTTATACTTCCAGCAGATGTCCGGTAGGTTGAAGTCCCCCACAAGAACAAGGGCCAGCGAATGCGAGACTTCTGCCAGTCGCTTATAGAATGTCTCATCTGTCTCTTCATCCTGGCTGGGTGATCTGTAACAGACTACCAACAGGATATCTGCCTCATTGGCCTTCCCCTCATCCTTACCCATAAGCACTCTACTTGGTCTTCACAACCTTTGATTTCTATGCAATCAAAACACTCCCTAACATACAGAGCCATCCCACCACCTCTCCTTCCCTGCCTATCCCTTTGGAAGAGCTTATAGCCATCCATTGCAGCACTCCAGTCATGAGAGTCATCCCACCATGTTTCTGTGATGGCAACTACATCACAGCTGTCCCGCTGCACAATGGCTTCCAGCTCCTCCTGTTTGGTGCCCATGCTGCGTGCATTGGTGTAGATGCACCTGAGCTGGGCTATCGATTTCGACTCTGGCACGCTACCCCTAGGTTCAACTCTAGTGAGCCCAGTTTTATCCCCTTCCCCCTCCAAATCTAGTTTAAAGCCCTCTCGATGAGCAAGCTCATGAGCAAGAATCTTTTTGCCCCTTGGCGTCAGTTGCACTCCATCAGCTGCGAGCAGGCCTGGTGCCGTGTAAACAGCCCCGTGGTCAAAAAATCCAAAATTCTGACGACGGCACCAGCCCCTGAGCCATGTGTTGATCAGGTGTGCTTTCCTGTTCCTTTCAACGTTCTTCAATTTACCCACAATAATGTCTTACAATACTATCTTTAGAAGACTGAGAACTGACTTATGGGATGAAAAAAAAATTTGAATTCCATAGAGTTTCAGTTTTGTTAGGGTTTTCACTTATGTTTATTTAACTTACCTCAAACAGGTCTGATGGGTCTGGTCATCAAGAGAAAAACTGCCTGAATCTCATAGGAAGATTTTTTAAACAGCACATCACTTCACAGCCTATTTGCAGTACATGCTGACATGTAATTAAGGACAGAAAAATACATCTAATATCCAAACTAAGTGTGACCACAGCACCTTTACTTGGTTACACCCATTTTTTTGTGAATCAAATCATTTAGGTGGAAGAAAGATTCACTATGAACTTCAGAGACCTTTGGAAAACTATAATGCTTTAAAAAGAAGGTATAAGTACATTTACTTAATTTAGTAAGATTTCTCAGTCTGAACAAATTCCTAGAATGGAATAGAGCTGAGATTATTGCATTTTCAAAAGTTCATGCAGAAAAAATGCGTTACAAAAATAATCAAAAAAAGTGTTTTAAATGACTAAAAACTTCAGCATCAAACAAACAGAATGCCATTGACAAAGTCTCTCTACTTACAATGAAGAAGAAACTAAATTTGGTTAGCTGTAAGTATATGAAGTCAGGACTGCAGCTGCCAAAATAAAAATATAGAATAAGCAATGGTAGCTTTCTGCAGGAAAATGAGAATTTTGACACCAGATTTTTAAGGCAATACAGTCTGTTATACTGGTTGACCATAATCTATGCTTCATAATGGAGAAGAAAAGACTAAACTCTGTAACATTTATCAAATTGAAGTGTAACACTAAATTATGTATTTGTTGTCCCTGTCTAGCGTCGAATCAAAACTCACAAGCAGAAGCCAAGGCAACGTTGGATCAAACACAGATTTGTTTTCACTCAGAAGGCTCTCTATATTTTTTTTTTTTCAGGTGGTTAAAAGAAAACAAAACTTTAGAATTATTAGAAGGACTATGACCCTAAAGAGAGTTGTAAATTATACAGTCTTCTCAGAGAGCCTCCTGGGAAAACCTGTCACAGAGTTTAACTGTAATCCTCTGGAACACAGTCAAATTGTCTGCATGTCTATTCATAAATACCTGTGGCACAGATCTGGCCCCAGGAACTGAGAGGATTTTGTTCTCAATAATTTAATCCAGTTAAAGGGAAGAATGCAGATAACAAACTCTTACTGCTTCCCATGGGACACAGGAAAACCTTTGGTAAGAAGAGGTGACTTTCACAGTTTGATGGCTCCTTCAATGCACGTGGGTCTCTATTATATTCTAATAAAATTAAATACAAATGGATATATGAATCTGTGTATTTATTGTCAAAATGCAAAAGTATCACATCATAAACAAGTTACCAAACCATTAAAATGTGTGTCATACCTGAATACTATTAACCAGTCTTGTATTTTAAATAAGGAGATTTTTAATTCACTTTTTTAAATAAACCTTTTCCCTTAGGGAAAAGAATCAACATCCCCTATGGTTCACTTAAATATATCATATAAATTATGGCATGAATTCACATTATTACTTCCAACATTTTTTCAATAACTTAGTGGATTTGGGTTTTTTTTATTATCAGCTATTTTGTCCCAGATGAACATCCCTCACCAGATTTAGGAAAATATTCTTTTGCCTAATATCATTTTTTATGATTTTGTTTGATTTTAAAGAACAACAACAATAAATATTGAATATTAGTTGAAAAGTATAGCATAAATTTGCATAGGATTTAAGGTAACATGATATTGTACATAGAAAGATTACTCCCCTTCCTGGTTTTCCCTTATTTTTACACTAAGAATACTGAAGGATGAGAGAAATTTCTTTAAGGAGATCAGATTTTTCTCCTTAGGTATCATCTTCTCCATAGTCTTCACCAGGCACCTGCATTATCGTTTTTTCTTCAAATTTGGAGAATCAGGTTGGGAACGTGCCAGGAGAAGCACGATGAATAATTGTGGC
The DNA here is from genome assembly GCF_000687285.1 of Phaethon lepturus. Classification (NCBI taxonomy): domain Eukaryota; kingdom Metazoa; phylum Chordata; class Aves; order Phaethontiformes; family Phaethontidae; genus Phaethon; species Phaethon lepturus. Next base: position 19,148 of record NW_010532033.1, on the reverse strand, counting down.
AGGGACTTAACTGGTACAGCCTCAGGTTTGCTCAGAGTCTGGTCAGATTGATGCCGATGCCATCCTCAGCCGCTTGCTGCTGGAGCAGGCCTGACTTGCAGAGATGAAGGTGGAAGACGGGCCCAGCAACGGTTTGCCCGGTGTTGGTGAAGAGGGCACCAGGAAAGGGTTAGGGGAAAGCAAGCATGAGGCTGCAGCGCCTGAGGTTACGCTCCGGAGACTGTACAGGGAGGGCAAGACCAGTATTTAGCCTGTTAAAGAAAGACGGCAACAAAAATCTGCTCATGCGCATAATTACACCCATTAAATTCTGTGAGAAATCCCAAGTATTACGCTTAACTTTTCTGTCAGGTTGTTTGGAAGCTCTGAAGAAGGGGAAAAACATAGCAGCATGAAGGCCCAGAGGCCTGTCGTTAGCAGAAATCAAACCAAGCTGAATAGGCTCATAAAGAAGAGTCAAAGCTGTTACTGTTTTCATAGATTATCTTATCTTTTGCACAAGAGTCTGATGAATACGGTAGAGTAGAATAAATGCTATTTCTTGTAAGAAAAAAAGTTCACCTAATCATTGAATTTCCTGTTTTCCTTTAAGGGTGATATTAATATTAGTGTAGCACGGAGGTTTATTCTCTGACTATACAGCTGTTACAAACTTCTAAGGAGGAGGGGATGTATAGTGGTGTGTTCAGTATAGAGGATACCAACTGGTTAAAGAGAAGTACTGGGACAGTAGAAGTGGCAGCTCTTCAGCGAGGAAACTGGCTGCTGCTCACCACCTGCGGCAGAAACATATTCCCTTGGGTCAAGAATGACTAAGATAAAGTGAATTCAAACTAGGAACGAGGAAAAGAGAGCTGTGTGTCCCAAAAGACAGAAGTCCAAAACAACCACCCTTGTAAAACACAAAAATGACCAGATACTCTGCGTGAGAGAGATGGAGGTGTCTGTACAGAATCAGGACCAACCATCCTCAAAGATGATCTAGTCTAGAACCCAGAGTCAAAAAATGACCTTCCTCCAGTGTAAGAACTGTCTTATTTATTATCTGTTAACCAATTATTTACCCATAGGACTTGCCTATGGCTGATTAGCCTTAAAATACTTCGACAAGAAACTATGTCGAAAGTTTTTTGGATGTCTAAATAAACAGACTGCTGGTAACCACATGGCTGCTGAAGCCCTCAAAAGACTCCAGTAAGTTTGTTGCTAGACTTCTATTTATAAAATGGAAGAGACAAAAAAAATTCTCTATTAACTGCAGGAAAGTGATTCACACATAAGTTTCATTTTTTCTGGGCAGTTGAGAAGAGAAAAACATTTGGACAGATAGTCTGGAAAACCCATCTCTCATTGCTTTTCTGGCCTTTGCAGCATTTCTTCCTTGAGTAACTCAACAGGCAGAACAAGAGGATATTCATGAAAGCCTCTTGTTATTTTTTTCAAATCTTTTTCTTTTTTTTGTATGACCGGGATCTAGTGGCAAAATTTCAGCTGTTCCTGTGTTATTGCTGTAGCTGTAGCAGGTGCTCAGAAAAGAGCTGCTGTTTGCCATCACCTCACCACTTCTAGAGGAGATATACCTGCCCCCAAACCATCCCTCTCAGCTACGGGAAGTTCAGCAACGCAAAAGAAAAGCAGGCAGATCAGAGCTGCCGAATCAAAGAGCAACTAAATTGATCTTCCCCGGGGCTCACATTTGCGT
>NW_010532033.1:9166-17415 GCF_000687285.1 Phaethon lepturus | reverse complement strand
GAAAGAGTCCACAGCAGTTTGTACAGCGGGGGCAGAACCATTTTCTCAGGACAAAGTTCTCCCTGCATAATAGCTGCAAGTCTTCTGGCTGATGGTTAGACTGCTGTAAGCTGTAGATAATCCACTTCTCTACAAGTAACCAGCTCTCTCACTGTACCAGCAGAATCACTTACCTGTTGCCATCATTGCTAATAACTGTCAAATAGATGAGCAACCCTTTGAAGTGTTTGGATCCTCTGCAAGTATCTGAAAGAACAAGAAGCTATAGTTGAAAATCTCAAAATACAGAAACTGCTGGAGTTCTTCCCTTGTAAAAAATACAAGTCAGAAGAATTCACATGGGACAGAAAGAGCTGTTAAATATATTAAGTGCTTTGAGCTTGTACTTTTCAATTGATATCTAACCAAAATGGAGGCAGTGCTGTATTGTGGTATCATCTGTAGGCATAAATTGTTTTGCTGCCTAACAATATCTGTTTGCAGGGGTTTTGTGCAACCCAATGGAAATAAAATGTTGCTTATATTTAAGAGAGAGCTTGTATAAACACCACCTTTCCCTTCCTGGGATGAAACGCATTATGATCTGCTCTTTCATGGCTTAGCTGAATAGAGCTGTGTTCTTCAGAAAACCAGCTATATTAATATTTGTGGTAACAGAGAACTGAATAGTTTGAAAAATGCATTGGATCTTTATGACGGAAAGAACTCTGTAAAATTTTGCCATTGATTATTATAGGAAGTACAGTGCAGAAATCTTCTGACCTTAAATTTACCATACCAACTGAAAGCTAATTACAACCATGATCACGTTCAAGAAATATTTATGATCAATACATACATATTACAATTTGAATACTCACCCTACATCAAGATTAATAATTGCATATATTATTAAAACAGATTACTTTATAGATATATTTCCAATTATAGTAGAAATCCTCTTCTTTTATTTTAGCTCCTGCGACAAAAAATACCCCAAAACTATTTAGATACATGAAATTAGCAAGTCATTTCAGTGTCTCCTGCTTTTAACTACACCACTCAAATATATGATACATTGTCCTCAGTAATAAGTCTGGCTTATCCCTTTCTCTCCACCCCTACTGTGGAGGCTCCTACCCCTCCACCCTACGACTCTGTTTTGCACCATGCAGTTAGCACTATTGATGGGGCATAGCAAACCGTGAAGAAAATGCAAAACTGAGGCTCTAAGGCTGGAGTTGGAATTTTCATTGAACTACACCCTTTTATGCAGCAAAAAACTGCAGCAAACAGATTGATCTACAACTGGTTTTCTTGTTTCTGAAAAGCACAATAGTCACATGTTTAGACTAAGCACGAGAAGAGTCTATAGAAATCAAGATCCATGTAACCTACCTCAGGATAAATCAGCTTAGGCTGTCAACAAACAGAGGAGAGTCTGGGATAAACCAAATATGTGCAGACTTTGAAGTGAATCAGTTATGACTGATGTGCTGTGCTGTGGGAAGTTCCTCTACTCCCTTGGCTTGTGCTGCTGCTGAAAAATCATTTGCCATTATGGCACATGTTCTCATCAAGACCACACAAAGAGCTATGTAGCAGGTAGCTAACTGAGAAACAAAACACATCATGGAACTGTATTTTAATTAATTTTCCTTAGTGTTATCATATTAATTGGCACAGATATGGATTTCTCCTAACCACCTGAATTACTTTACATGCACACAAGTAATGTACTTTTGTTATCAAATTTTTAAAGCATTAGCGCCTGTAACATCCAGGTATCAGTTCCCTCAGCAGCATTCAAATTGATATCAGACCAGCTTCTGTTGAGCTGTTCCAAATACACAACAGTAATATGAATCTGGTCCAGCTGTTCTCTTGACCAATATGTGAAAAAATACAGTAAGTATGGCTCATGCTACCTTGCTTTTCCTAGACTATGAAATTCTGCTCTTAGAAATAATGTTACTCTCTTTTTCTTAGGATATATCATTTCTGACCATAAATGTTGATTAAGAGATGTATTTGAAGTAATCTGCACATGGGCAATGACGGGGAGTTTTAATTCATTGGAACAAACTACTCAAAACAGAGGCACAATTTCTAACCACGGGATGGCTGTATGCTGTACTTTTACCTATGCGTGATTTGTAAAGGTACAGGCCAGAGGGAATTGTGTCATGAAAGGGATAATAATATCACGCTTTAGAGTTTGGATTTTTTTTTTTCGAATTATTCATTGCAATAAATTTTTTTTGTCACAGATTTGACAAAGACATATTCTATAATTAAAGTAATATATCCAAATTATTCTTTTCTAAATTGTACTCTTTGTTCTCATGATTTCTGCTAAAGGAACCATCTCCTTGAACATCTAAAAGTAGGTTGTACAAAAAATGCATAATACTGAGAACAGTCCTCCAATAGGACGGACTGTGGAAGGAACAAGCTTCTTCCATTTCTGTTTACAGTGTTTTATCCAGTATGGGCAAAGAAAAAACTACGCAACACAAACAATTAATAAGTACACAAAGTACACAAGTGTGTTTATTACATTTTTGCAAGCACTTTGTTCTACATTTCAAAAACGCCACCATCAAGCTGTTGGCACATTTATGTACAAAACAGATTAATTGTAATGCCTGCTACAAAGCATTCTTTGTGAAAATACAAACTCTAATACCAGAGAAGAGCCAAAAGCATTAACATCATTACATGAGTTTAAAAGACATAGTTTTAAAAATCAGCACAAACGTTTTAAGACACAAAACTGAAACACTACAATATAGAATCCAAAAGAGGTTCCTAATACTTTTTGCAGAACTGTAATATCGGTACTGCACATTATCAGAAAACTGTTGACCCCGTAGGACAGCCTAAGTGTCAAAAAAAACCCCAAACCAAAACCCCAAATCAAAAACACAACCAAAAAACCCCAAAAACAAGCAAAAGAAAAGAAAAAGAAAAAAAAAATCAATCAACTAATACTACTTAATGCATTATCATGCCACAAGTAACTATAGTATTACCCTCTACTTACTACAAGTGTTGTTAAAAATGATGCATGACTAGTAATAGTACAAAGAAGAGTTTTACTCAAGAAGTTTTATTAGAAATGCACTTACACTGAGAGAGAATTCACAATGGTCCAATAAGTGCACAAAACTACCTAAGATTTTTAACACTGACAAAAATGTCTTGTCAGGCTACATCACTTTAAAAGACACTTTACAGCATTCTTGTAGCATTAGAAATAGGCAAAAAAAAAAAAATCCACCAAATTTGGTCCGATAATACTGACTTTTCTTAAATAGGGGTTTTTGTTTTGTTTTTGATACAGGTAATTCTTTCAAATTAAGATGACCTATCTTTCTGATAATGTTTTCCTTTCAAAATAAAGGTTCAAATATATTACTACAATTTCAAATAATAAGCTCTGTAGTGGTCTTTCACCTTACTTTAACATTATACAGGTAAACCAATATGTGTAGGAAAGCTGGAAGCCAAGCTATAACATTTATGGAAGTCTCCTTTAATATATCTTTTACAGTTCAGACAGGTGCAATCCATTTAAATTTTTAAAGCAGGTAAAAAGACATCTGACTCCTACGGTCACCGTATTTTTGATATATTACTTTCATAAATGTAGCTAAGCAGTAATTTCTTACATCATCACATGAACAGCTCCAATTTAGCATACCATCATTGAATTAAAGAGAGACCTTTCTGTAAAAAACTATGGAGAACTATATCACTTAATTAACAGTTGTCTATATACCATAACTCTTTAACAGGTAGCCGTGGTATTGAATTTCTTCAAAAGGCAAGTGGCCATGCATTGTTAGCACCACGGTCTGCATGCTCACAATACAAACAGGAATTATCACCCATGGAACTTGGAACAAGAGAATATTCTTTAAAAACATCAATAATAATACAATGTTAACAAAGATAAGAAGCACTTTTTTCTTTTTTTTTTTTCTTTTTTTCTTTTTTCTCTTTTTTTTTCTTTTTTTTTTACCCACTATTACAAATTTAGAAATTGCACCTTTGATTGTTTAAAACGTTCTTAGGCCCTTCATTCAAGTTGAATAGGGTCCATCTGGCAAGTTTTCCAAATATAAAGGAAAGTCATCAGAATGTTTTCTTTATATATTGTACATCATGTACAATGGTCCCTTTGAAGTATACCTGTAGTTAAAGTAGTTATTGAACTCAAAACTAAAAAGTATAAAAAGCTACTTTTTTTCCAAAAACATATAAGAAACAATGCAAAAGGTGTTATGCATAACACATACAAAGTGATTAAAAAAATCAAACACATATTTGTATTTGACAATAGTTTAGTATCCTTGATCTAGCAGAACTAATTAGCTTAAAAGGATTCAGGAAAGGCTATTTAGGAGTTTTGTGGTAGAGAATGGTCACACAAAGTAAGAACTAATTAAGAAACCAAGTGCTAGACAACCAGGAATTGTACATGGGTGATATGTAAGTCACCCAAACTAACTTTTGTGAGAAGCACTTTCAATTATTTTTAAAATGGTTGGATGGCCTTTAGTTAAACAACAAAGCATTCACATGTTAGAAAGTAAGACAAGGTTTCTTTTATGTGTAAGCATTGAGCCGCTCTTTAGAGCGAGTAGAATGAATATCATGAAGCTCTTGTTCCTCCTTTGATTTAATATCCTCGTATTTTTGCATTCGGCAAGCATCTTTCACATATGCCCAGTTGGCAGACAAGACCATGAGATAGTGGACCTGTAAGAGAGGTAACAGGGAGTTAGGAACCAATAGAGCTAGTCAGATCAAGCAAGTTCAAACATGAAAGCTGTAAGACAGGGGCTGGGTTTTCATCAGAAGGAACTGAGCATTGTTAAGTCAAGAAGTAGTATGGCAACACGATGTGAAGTTCAACCTTGAGCTTCATTAAGCCTCAGATTACTCAGCTGACAGCTGTTACTGTTACTAGCAATTGGTAGCAAAAATTAAAAGAACTGAAAAATCAACCAAGTATCCCTGCTTTACTTTTTCAGCTAGTCTGGAAAAATGCCTGCTGGTTATTTCTTTCTTGTAGATTATTCTCTAATGAATTTGTTTTGCTTAAGACAGAAATATGCAGTAGACACATCTGTAGTCTTATGGAGGCATATCTAATACAATTAGAAAAGGATTTGCTTTTTTTTTCTTGTTAAAGTTAGTATTAGCTTTCCATTTAACCATGATTTATTTCTTTCACCTACAACTCTATCTATTTTGTCAAAATCAGATAATTTGGGAAAAGTTTGTCAAAAATTGAAAAATATAGTTAGCTAGGCAAAATGTGACAAAATATAGTTACAAATGAACCTGAGGTCCTAAAAGGGCACATACCTGTCACCATTTAATTTAGTAATTTTATTTCACTGTTATATTAGTTATAACAGAGTTTATTTATGTAACTCTTTGAAATGCATGTAAAACAAAAAAAAAAGTTATTTACATGATTTTAAGACAACTTCTGTATATATCTTGAATGAAGCAGAAACAATGTTCATGTTCTACGTAAATCTTTGAATATGTAAATATAAATTTATTTAGGTTTTTTAAGAAAACAAAATTGAGAGCTTTCCAAGTGTTCCATCTAAAAACAAAATAAAAATTATCTGAAAAGAAGAGGAAAAAAAACCCACAGCTGTGATTATGATACAACTTATTGGTGAGCATTGCACCTGACTGACTTGCAGCCAACACAAATCACTGTATGAACTCTGATGATATACTCCCAAAGAGCTTGGTTTATTTATGTTGGCAAACAGGGAGGACAGAATGTCTATGAATATGTCTGAGGATTAAGTACCAGTTAAATGATATTGGCAGTAGTGCCACATGAACAAATGTTTTTCACATGGCTTTGAATAAGTTTAATCTGAAAGTCACTGAAAGGTATCTTACCAGCAGAAAAATTACATTCTGCAAATTTTTTCTATTCTAAATAGAGGACGTAAAACACCCTAATTACCTTTGAGATGGAGTTTAATAGTTTGTAAAGATCCTATGGTATATCTGCCAGTGACTGAGCTTAACAACTGATCCAGTCTTCTGAATAGTGGCAGTGAATAGTCAAACAAGTGATAAATTTTAACATAACACCAACATAAGGAACGAAGCTGAACCCTCCAAACAACTGCTGCCAAAAATATTTTATTCAAAGCTCCTCCTTCACGGGCAGTCACATACTATCTGCCTTTAGATCCTTTTGGAGTTAGTTTGCTTAGTCTTCATGCTTGTGTCCTTCTACAGCGTAAAGTCTGCTTTGGCTGCTTGTTAGAGCGACAAACTACTCTCCTGTCCACTTCAGCTTCCCAAGTCTGGGCCTTTCAGGACATCTGCAGACTTTGAAAGCTTTCCTTCTGAAGGTGGACCACAAAAGTCTCACCTTCGTTCTGCTGGATTTCTTTGCAAGGAACTTCTGACCTTCTCAAAACTTGTCTTCCTCTCACTTTAGGATGTGCTCTGTTGGCTCTGTATTCAGCCAGAAAATAAAAATGTTCAGTAACAGTATTCAACTGGTTTATTCTAGGACTCTCTGGACATTTATTCCTCCCCTAGCAGGTTTTCACATACTTTCTGATGAGAGCATCTCTAAATTTATGTTAATCAACTGCCTCAGTGGCACAGATAATTTCCCGAAATCAAAAAGATTCCACCTCTGCCTAAGAAACAAGAAACTAAACTAGGAATCAATTGGTGGAAAATGGAATAGAGTAATCATAAAAACACCTTGAGATTATGCAAATTCTCCTGTTCATATTGGACTGTTGTAGATGAGTATCTTAGATTCATACTAAACGGACAGAATCAGTTTAGTATGTTCATTCTTTTTTGGAAATCCCAGTGTTGCCTTTTTCCACAAATGTTTGGTGGCAACTGTTGCTGATTAGTGCAGGCGAACGTACATTTCTTAATCGGGATAACTAAGATCAAGGAAAGCATTCTGAAACCCTTCAAAGGACCAAGTATTTTTCATGTGGTTTTTGTCCTGGTTGTTTATGGCAAACTTTCACCCAGTTAATCCCTATTTGAGGAATACAGAATGAGTTGAGGAGCCATAAAATAGGAAGAAGTGTTCAGAGAATCTGTCTTCTAGGAAAAAGACTAAAGATAGTAGTATTTCTACATGTCTTTAGGAGTTTCTTAGTATCTGTAGTACAACACTAGCAGCACAACCTGTGACGACAGTGCAAGTGCTGGAGATGGCAGCATGTGTTGTGTCACTCTAGGACACTTTCTGGATATAATTTAGCACACAGGAAAATGAAACACCTTGTGTCTAACTCACCTGTTCCAAAAGCTTTCACCATGAGTACTGTCTGGATCAGGCATTTCTAGATCAAATGAGAGACACTAATACTGAATCCCCATTTCACTGAATGAAATGCCTTACATTTCCTCCACAGTAAAAGTCTTGAGAAAAATCAAAAGAATCAGGCTGCTAATATTAATAATTGTCATCTCATACAATTATCATTTGCATCTAATGAAAACACCAGTGGTCTTTTGAGGGTAAGATTTCAATTGAAAAATACAATTTGAACCTCAAACAGATCGTAGACATGAGAATCCTAGATGTTGGGGGTATCTGAGCAGTGTCATCACACCCTCCTGACACACCCACCAGAAAACCTCGCAACTGAATATGTGATGAACATGGGACCACGTAGGCACATTTCTTATCCTCACAAAATATTGGGTAATGACCCAGCAAGAGACAAATTTGAACCGAATGTCTTGCAGTTTCACTTGGCATTTTTCGTCTACTAAATACATAGACAAGCTATTCTGAAAGCACGTTGGCCACAGCCTGACCTTCATTAACTCCCATTCTTTGCCCATCCCTTCCTTAAAAAGTTACAGAACCAAACTTCTGGAATAACTGCTGAAAACTCCTGGAGTTCACATTCACTATTGGCAGGATGACTTTCTTGGAAACAACTACTTCAGCTTGTGTAATGAACATAATCTCAAATACATATCCATGTTATATAACGACACATACGTCTAACAGTCCCACCACCTTCGGTTTTTTGTTTAACACCATGTTCCTAGATAACATTGTCACACTAAGGAGGTCATCTCTAAGTGGCTGTCTAATTGCATTTCACAATTCCATGACCTGAATAGCCTGAAGCTAGTGAGGCCCTGTCAAGGCTTATTCAAATTGAAGCAGGGCAGCTTCCACAGCCTGCCTCAGGATGTTTCGATTACAGACATATGCAAGACAG
>NW_010532033.1:0-9135 GCF_000687285.1 Phaethon lepturus | reverse complement strand
TTCCTGCTTAGATTTCTTCATAAGGTGAAAGTATGCTTCAACATTCAAAGCAGTAAAATTGCATCTAGGCTAGGAAAGGGGTTTGGTTTTTTTTGTTTTTCCTTTCCTTTTGGAGCATGTCATTATCTCAGCAGTTATCACAAGCCTAAATAATTTTTGCCTCCCTTTACGTGCATCTAATATTTTTCAGAAGAGTACAAAAGTACTGGGGGAGAGGGACTAGACCACTTACACATTTTCCTTGTTCTTGTTTCAGGAGAATTGATTGCATCTCCATCTTACAGGACATAACTTCTGTGGAAGTTGAGGCAGAAGAGTACTGCTCACATGGCAACTTTTGAGAAGGAAAACTGTGTATCTCATAACTCAGTTTTGCTGTAGTGGTTTTGGGGAAACATCACAGGCAGAACGCTTACTAGCTTTACAATCAATCCTTTAGCATGGTACAGTTAACATTTAAATAACTTCATGTCTTCTGTTTCTATCTGACACAACATGCACAACAGTAAAACTAATACTATTGCTTCAATGATCATTTCCATACCCATTTATTACGCATTCAGACATTAAAGAGAACAGTAATGTTCAGAATCTTACATAGTCCAAATTAAGTATGATTCAAAATCCTGGTTATTTTTTCAGTGCTCAAGACTCTCAAAAAGAATCTACAACATTAATAATTCTATCTCTTTTTTTTTTTCTTCTTGGTCTGAAGTCTAAGAATGATAAATTTTCAAAACCAAAAATTTGACATCTTCCTTCTCTGCAAAATAAAGCTTTCCCTGACACATACTGTAAAAAATATTAATTTTTCTATACATCAATCCTAACTCATAGGCCAATTATCTTTTTGAATCCCAAACCAGCATTCTTCTTTGGAAACTAAATAGGCAACTAGTGAATTATGAAAAAATTCTAACATTCATATATAAATCTTAGACCAAGAGAGAGATTAAAGCAGTAGATACAGGAAAATTGTGACTTGGGACCAAATGGTTTTGTAAGTATTAACAAATTTTTTTTGTGGGTTTTTTTTTTGTAATAAATGACTACACTTTAAAAAATATTTATTTTTAAAATACAAATTCATTAAAAGTATTCTGACAGATGGTCTTAATATTTCTGAACATGTTGATTTCTTTGGTGAATTTCATGACAAATATTGCCATTAGAAGAGTTAAAGAAATCTGTACATACTAAATAATCTGGCACTTGGAAATGTCCACAAATCCAGAGGTGAGGATACAGTGGAGTTTATCAATGGCATGACTTAAAATGTCATTTAAAAGTGCAAATTTTACCAATTCAGTTATTCAGCAGTCTCACTGATGATGCATTAATATTACTGGCTGGTAATAAATACAAAATATTTACTACTTTAGTCAGATGGACTATTCTAGTTTAAAGTAACTACAAGAAATATTTTTAAAATGCAATAAATTCATAAGCTTTCCCTTTTGTTAAGGACCTGTATTTTAATCTCATTTTTTCTGTTAAGAAGTCTTGTTGAATTTTACAAACATGAAGAACTGCTACTGTTGTGGATATATATATAAAGACTAACTTCATTAAATCATATTTGTGATTATTCTTGTAACAGCACGTATAGGGAAGGGCACTGGTTCTCCCTTGACTTAAAGGGCTTCTGCGCACTTTGCTCCTCACCCTAGCACATTGCTGATACCTTACCACCTTCTCCTAATTTGAGCATAGGGGGGAAAAAAAAGATGTTTTCTTCTTCCTATATGAGACATTTAGGACCCCAAAATAATTTTCCCCTAAATTACTTCTTCCTTGGGAAAACACACTTCCCTTGAAGAAAAGAAACCGTTAATGACTATGTCATGTCCAACTACAAAATGCTGAACTTTCCCTCATGTCCTGTCCCCGGGTCTTTGAGCTATTGTGTCAAGTATGAAGCACACTGCTCAACACATATATGTGGTCTAGTATGCCAGTTTTAGAAATTACCACCATGAAAGAGTGGAGAGTGCTAGCTTTCACTAGGTACCTAACAGATCACAATGGTAGGTTAAAAACAAACAATTTAATTACAAAATTGAAATATATACAACACAGTTGCAAACATTTCATAAAACATACATTTACCAGCCTTTGGACGCTATCCAATTTACTAGCACTTAGACCCTTACCTTATATTTCTGTTGAAACAGTCATTGTTATTATGCCTGCTCTGTGCAGTCACAGAATCCAATAAAAAGCATACTTGGGTATGCGTAATCCTTCAAAAATATGGGAATAAATGTGAGCCATCAAAGTAAATTCCTAGTGGATTAGTGCTTGGTATAACACATGTATGGCATCTTTGATATGGTACTGTGAGCTTTGAAGGGTTTTTTTTAAACTTCATTGAAAGTATCATGTATTCAAACTACATGGCTCAATGTTCATGCTTAATTTACTTCCACTGACGATGGGTTTGTTTTAACTGAAAATCTTTTGTTGGCTATTCTGATTTAAAACTCTCCTTTGAAAACCAGAATTGTTATCTGAAAAAATCAGCATCTGACAATTACTACTGAATATACTTCAAAATAGTAATGCACTGGAGAACTAATTGTCTCTTGGATATACTTTCCTAACACTAATATATATATTACAATAATTAGCATTTGTTCACCATTTTTTCAGCTGAAAGCAGAAAAGTCTTAGTTTGGAAAATCAATTAAAATATTAATATAAATTATATTATTCTATTATACTCATTATTTGCGGTCTTGAAACAAAAAATATGTTAAAATATATATTTTTCATTTAGTTATCTCTGCTGTGTTGTCAGGGTGTCATATAATACTGAAAAAATGGCAGAGAAGAATACAAAAAAATCACTAAAGCAACAGAAATACTAGCTTAATTGAATACTCTCTGATTGTCCTTTTTATAAATGTAATTCTAAAGAAAACAAAAAATTTATGGCCCTTAGGATTCAATGGAAAATTACTAGTAGTAGTAGTAATAGTAATCACCATCATTAACATTTTTCTTATGGAATGTATCAGTACTAAGTAACAGTCATTTTTCATTTCCCATTCAGGTGTGTATTATACAAACCTACGCTGCTACAGAATCCCCATTCTAAAAATATCTTTACGTTTAAGCAGACACAGCAGACAAAAGGCAGAAGAGCAGGGCACTAGCTCATACACTTTTTTCTCAGTGGAACGTTCCTATTGGCAAAATGTCATCAAATTCAAAGTAATCTTCATTATAAAAAACAAACAAAAATTAGACATATATGAATAATTGACACATACACATATATGCACAGAACAGACAAAAAGAGTCTGCTTCTAAAATAGCAGCCTGGCAAGCCTGTGAATACCCAGAAAGGCATATATCATAAAAATATATTACTATGGTCATGAGACAGATGTGGGAGTTCAGATACTTCCTCAACACGGCAAGAGAATAGTAAAAATTCTTAGCATGTACTTAAAGGTTTTTATTCAAAAAAGTAATCATGATATTCTACTTCAAAGGCAATCCATCAACTTTTTTTTAAAAAAGATAAGAGAGAGTATTGAATTACAGAATTATATTTTAGTAATAGCATTGAGTGATAGTATGGAAATTGAGTAACTGATACTAAGTCACAACAAGAATGTATTAGCAATTCCGATGATGACTGAAGTACAGAGCGTTGGGTAGCTTACCATAGCAATGACTGCCGCTCCAGCTCCGGCAAGTGCCACAATGAACAAGTGGAATGTCATGTTTAGCTGCAAAGGGGGACAAAGAAAGGGATTTTCATGGTGGTACACTAAACAGAAACTGAACAAAAAGTCAGAATGACGTACGGCAATAATTACCTTGCTGGTGCCACCCTTCTACAAAAGCAATAATTGTTAATACTTTTCCCAAAAGATTGACAACATGACATGACATTGTGCATGTGATTGTTTTGCTACACTACTCATATCAGGGATAAAGCATAATTCCATTTTAAAATAATGTATTAAAATCACAAAATATTAACAAAACTAATTATTTAACAATAAACAGTCTGGCACTTTTTTTTTTTTCAGTTACAATACTACCTTACCAGATCTACAACTGTTTGTGGTGGTTTCTCTAGTGGCAGAGACAGCCTAAGAAAACCCCATTTCCCTTTATTATCTGTAGCTTTCCATCCTCATATGTTGATTTACTTCCCTCACAAATTTGCCAATAAAATTTGTTCATAATAACAAAAAACAGGTTACTTAAATAAAACACAAGTTAGCCACCTTCCTCACCCCATCCCAAACCAAATGATTACACTTGGTTTTAATTTCAATGATCTGGTTTACACAGCAGACAATGAGTGTTGATTGCACAGCAAGGGCTGCATTTTCTTAGATGTATTTTGTAATACAGGCAGGTTTTTGAATAAAGCCAGATTGTGTACCTTCACTCTCAGATTTATTCAAACATAGTAAGACCCAGGGAATCATTTAGCAAAGCACCCTCTGACTTCACAGGGAACAAGATTTAAGCCTCTCTCTTCTTTTTAGATAGATGTACTTCTGTTTGTCTTGCCTTCATCTCTGACCATTTAAAACCAAACCAGAAATCTCAGCTGCACTGAAATAGGTGGCCTTTGGCTAAGGGAATAACTGAAAAGAAAAATGTGAGTTATTATCCTAACATACTTTGGTCAAATCCATTTGAAATCTTTACTCTCCTGTCACAACAGTAACCATAAGATGTTCAAACAGTGATTCATTATAAAGACCTATTCATCGTGCAAGCAGGTGCATTAGCTTTCAAAAACATCTCAGTGAAAATACACATGACAATGGACCTCTTAAAAAAAATACAAATGTATTTAGAAAACAAATGGCTGGGGAGATTGCACTGACTAAATTTGGTACATGGTAAAAGACTAGGAAAAGTACTTGCTGACTGTATTTTCCACTGGGATTTTATTTCATCAGCACAGCTAGAATTAGAACGTTAAGAGTATGAAGCAAACATACATCAGTTACTTCCTACTATAACATATATTACAGATTTGCCAACGATATTATCACATTTATTCACCTCATTGGAGTCACACATCTTGATGAAACTTTCTGATGTGGTGCAAACCTTCTTTTCCTCTCCAATAGTTACAATACCTGGAGCAGAATAAATATTCACAGTATTTAGTATGCCTAGTACATAGCAGCTTACTTCGTATGAGCCAGAAAAGCTAAGAAATACAAATTCTTGCCTGCTTTGCAGAACTTTTTTTAAAAACAAAATCAGTTTTCTGTTGATGATCGCAGAATGGAGCACCTCCTGTATGAGGACAGGCTGAGAGAGCTGAGGTTGTTTAGCCTATAGAAAAGAAAGCTCCAGCGACCCCTTATAGCAGCTTTGCATAAAGGGGCCGTACAAGAAAGCTGGAGAGGTGCTCTTCATCAGGGAGTGTAGTGATAGGACGAGGGGCAATGGTTTTAATCTGAAAGAGGGTAGATTTAGATTAGACATAAAGAAGAAATTTTTTACTGTGAGGGTGGTGAGACACTGGAACATGACAAGTTGTAGATGCCCCATCCCTGGAAGTGTTCAAGGCCAGGTTGGATGAGGCTTTGAGCAACCTGGTCTAATGGAAGGTGTCCCTGCCCATGGCGGGGGGGGGAGTTGGAACTAGATGATCTTTAAGGTCCCTTCCAACTCAAACAATTCTATAATTCTATCATCCTTTCAGCCATCACAAAACTAAAACATCATCTATTTAGTAAAAGCCCTAGTAGTAAACATGCAGTTAATAATTTTTCTGCCATTTTTGAAAATATCTTCATTCCCGATTTTGATCAGCACAATAATCAAAACACCAGAAAATTGTTTTCAACCAGTACATACGCTTACCATGTTGTTCACATACATTCTCTATCCTCAGGTGCTGTATATTGTTTTCAGATGTGTGGATCTGGTACAACACTTCATTTACATGTTATGAAAAAGCACCACCCAAACGTATACCTTATTGTAATTATAGTTTCTCTAGCAGCAAGAATAACTAGAATCTGCTATATTGTTTCCCTTAGCTAATGAGCAGCTACTAAATCAAAGACTAGCTTGAAAAAAACCTGCTATAACTCAGTTATCATGAAAAATAGTACTGGTTTTTCCTATTGGCAATCAGCAGTTTTTACACTGAATTTACAGTTCACAGAATACTAGTGTTCTATGCACATTTAAAATAGAATTAATAATAAAAATTATGCATGAATATTAGCAAAATAAAAGGCCATAGAAAGAAGAATGAATATTCTTGATAAGACCAGTACAGATAATTGTTTTTTGAACTCACCTGTCATGTTGGGTGGGGGGGAATTAGTAAATTAGAAAAAGATTTTTTGTTTCCCTCTTGAAAACAATAGTGTGAAATACTTTGTTTCAGATTTAAGTAAAATGCTTAATATTAACCAAGCTGTTTCATTCCCAAGAAATATAGCATTTTTTAATATCTAAAAATAACAGTTAAAAAAATACTGCAATTTATATCAGGCCAAGGCAACAAAAGAAAACTCAAGGAACTGCCTGACAAGACTGATTACCCAAGGTTCTGTGGGCTGAGAAACCATCGAGGCCAGAACATCTAGATTCAAAGCAGTCTTGCGGCAGAAGGGGATGGAATTACCAGCACCAACATAAGATTTCTCAGGCTGTTTAAGATTCCAAATGCCCTTTTGTCCAAATTTCCCATTCCCCCCAAAAGACACGTATGTGTACATCCCCACTGTACTCTAACCTCCACAGTTCAGGCTTTAGCCCCTGCTCTCTCCACCAGCCTCTTAGAGTGTTACTATTTGTATTGTCATTCTTCATCAAAGTTTTTGCAAGCAATGAATCTTGTCCCGTTGCAATTCACCTCTAGGCTCTGCAGAGACAAATGATAACCTAGGATCTCACATCTCCAAATCAGTGTCCTACCACAAGATTAAAGAGTCATTCTCCACATAAATGACCAATTAAGCATTTTAGAGAAGTTCCAGCAATTCCAAAAGAAGAGACTAAACAGAAGCCCCAGGCCAAATTTTCAGTACTCTGGGAAGATGGACAATGTTGATTCAATTTTGTCAGGCCTGGAAATGCAGTGCGTCTCTAATATACTGCTTTGACTAGCGAGTAAAAGGATAGAAAGGGTTGCTTAACAATTGTTTCAGAAACACCGAAACAGTTCATTTCAGATACATGGAAGCAAAGCAATATGACGTGTTCTTTTGCGAAATTTTGCTTTATATTTAGTGCTCTTCATTCACATACCATATTGGCGAAGATCCAAGCAGAGATTAGCTCCATCCACTACAGTGGCGTTTCGGCAAATGGTCCACAGATTGAAGTACATGTAAACAGGCAGAGAAGTGAAAGCTGTAACACCAAGCCAGGCCAACATAAAGATGTATGTCAGCATAATAAACTGCAGTAAAAGAGGGAAAAACAAAACCAGTTGTAAGTCAGAACTTAACTGATACTTCATTGCAAAAAAGGAACCACAGAGAAGTAACAGATGTATTAATGAGTGTTTTTGCCTGTTTCTTTCCTTAATTTGAATGACAGTTTTGGTCTGAGAGTCAGTCCACGATCTGGTCAAAGTGAGTGACAGAGCACTAACATGATGTTTCTGAAGAACACGCAGTTATGCTTCCAGAAGTGCAAGCTTACTCCACATTCCTGTCATTCCTGGGCCTGTGATTGATGCGAAGCACCGCATCTGAAGTACAGACAGCTGCATGCTTTGTGAAGCACGTCGCTCCCTCTCTCTCATTACCGCTACTCCACAGTTAAGACAAGAGGCCACATGGTTGTTTTTTCCACTATCAATCATGATGTAAAAAATTAGAATGAAATACTATAGCCTTTATTTGCTTTTGCTTTTCAAATCTGGATATTAATAAAAATGAGTCATCATCCATGGCTGCCTCAGAATCTCACTGGCAAATCCATTTTGCATTGAACCAATGAGACAATATATTTGTCATTTTGCTACTGTATTTAGACATATTTGGGGTCTTACCTACAAGGGAATTCGTTATTCAGAACAAACTGAAACAACCTCTGTTAGTAAGAAACCCATTAAATGACATGCTTTGCAACATGTGTTCTCCAAAGGCTACACATTTTGTTTTTTTAGCCATGAGCCTCAGGAGTGTAGCAATCTGCTTGTAGGAGGCATTGAACTCTACTTGCCTTCAGGGCTAGTGGTCATGCTGGCACACCCAGCTTCTGTAAATACCCAGCTATGCTACGTTACTACTCTGATGCTAACCTAAGACGACTAGCAGACACATTCATCAATAACAAATTACCTTTTCATTTTATGCTGTGGAAAGGATATGAAGATGCTACATGGTTAAATGTGGAAGATAAGGCAGCCTCTAAATGTTGAATCCAAATAGCCCCAAGTTTTGATGGCTTCAGAAATGCTGATAAATCTAAACACATTACTGAAACAAAGAAATTTCAGCACACTAACATTTTTATAGCTGCTTACCACAGAAAAACATTGACTCTGAGAATAAGAAATATTTTTGAAAGCTGAATAAGCTAGTCCACAAGCTGCTTAAAATTAAAACTTAAAGAGTACATAAGGGGAAAATGGAAGACATTTTCTAGTTCTTTTTTAATGTAAAATCTCTCACATCAGGTAATAAAGGAAAAAGCCTAATATAAATACAGATTTTATTTACGGAAATCAAATAAGGTCAGACTCAAAAGGATTGTAAATGGTAGTAAAAATTGTTACAGGGCTGGCTTCTCCATGTGGACCTGATCGGGAAAAGCAATCCAATAAACCAAAGGGTTTTAATTTTAGGTGAAGTAGTTTTATTACTTTGAAGGTATGGGATGGACATTCTCAAGCAATATTAGAGAGACCTTAATTTGATTTACTCTAACTCACTTCCAAAGAATATTAAATAAAAACCATTTTAATTCTGAAGAAGTGTATTTACATAGGGATTTAATGTAGTTAATTAATCCAGTTTAAAATTCAATTCAGATTTATTTTCCTGATTGTCCCTAGGTAGATGAGTCTTTCAGCAGTAGTTTGAAAAGCTGGAGAATTTATAGCACTGAAAATAATTACCAGAAGGATGCAGGAAAGTAAAAGATAAAGTGGGACAAAGATTATATTTTTTATAT
>NW_010532032.1:0-2389 GCF_000687285.1 Phaethon lepturus | reverse complement strand
TGGCTGCCTCTCGCCCGAGCCGCGCGGCGCCGCGTGCCCGAGCACGGAGCCGCCAGCCTGCGGGACTTTTCAGCTGGAGACGGACTCCATGGCACGCCTCACCTGGCTGGTGGGAGCACGGCCCATCCGTCGGGCACGCTCCACCGCCTCTGGGAAGCTCCTGGCAAGCCAGGCTCCGGAGCTCCACTCCTCTTGCAAGGCCCCCCGCGGCTTGGAGCCCACACGACGGCAGAGGAAGGCACGGGAGGCGAAGGTCGTGCTCAGTAGCTGTGCTCCTCTGGCAGAGTAGGTGGTAACGGGTGTAAAGCTTTAAATCAGGAGCAGAGGACTGAGCGGACCAGTTTAAGACTCTTGAAGAAATTCCTGGAGGATCTGAGTCTCACCACAAACCTCGCTGTCTTTCTGCAGGAGGTGCATTTCTAAAGCGGAGTCTTGCTCACTTGGGTGTTGTTGTATCCCATATGGATGTTAAAATACCTCACGGAAGAAGAAAATCTTTCATAACGTGTATTTTTTCCGCCAGAAAGCAAATGACATGACAGCGGTTAATCCCTTCACTAACTGCAGTTAAACACCAGCAGAGAATCAGTCCTGAAATATTAGTGGCCATATAGTGGCAAGTCTTAAAGGATACTTTGATTCCCCTGTTTTTAGAAGCACTGTTGAAAACTTTCTTTTTCACCGGTCCAGCTTAAAGGCATGGGATAGCATTAACACCTTTTGGAGTTAACTTGAGGTGCGTTTGTATTGGGAATGTTTTCAGGCTATACCTCAAAGTAATGGAATTACTGAAATACCATAAGTAGTAGTAAGTTCAGGTTGTGGAGGTTTTTTAGGGTTGTACCCATGCGGAATTTTTCTGAAAGAAAATAAAATTGTCCGGCAAGGCAGTATCCTTGTTTTCAAGCAACATATGGAAGTAATAGCTTCAAAAATGTGTTAGAATAAACTCTCCTGCTCGCACATAAACAACAGTGCATTGTATGAAGGGACTACACGGCTCCTTCACTCCCTTGGACACCACTTGTGTTTAAAAATAAAATGTTTGGTTAGCATGTCTCTGTACCACTAGTGGAAGTAAAAAACATTCTCGTTTCAGGGGAGCTGGCTCCCCATGCTGAGGAGCGTGAGCAGGCGCCCGAGGTGCAGCCAGAGGGGAAGAAGAGGGAGCTGAAAGGCTGAGGCTCCTCCTTCCGAACCAAGTAATGGAAAAACGATGTAAGAATTCCAGCATCTGCATAAATATGTGCCCTATGACCCTAATCCCTTAGGAACCAAAAACATCCAGAGTCAGATAAAAATAGTAAACCCTTTACATTGCTGAGGGAGAACAGCACTGCTTGCAGCTAATTAACTAAATCCTGTTAATAGCACAGGGGCTGGGCAGCCACGAGGAAGCAAGTCTCTGGGAGACGGCTGAGCCGAACGCGCAGCAGAGGACGAAGCAGAGGACGGACGCGCGTGGAGAGGGGTTACGTGCACTGCACCGCGTGCAGCGGGCAACCGGCGCTGCGGCGCCCAGCCAGGCTGCGGGGTCGCAGTTAGGAGGTTTCCCCGCGCAGGGGATCCACCCCGTCCGTGGCAACATGTGACACGCACTTTGAAGGAGACCCACCAGAATGACTCCTGGTTCATTGCAGCTGTTGTAGCCCCAAAAAACTGCCTCCCAACAAGATTACAGACCTTGCTGGCTTGCTAGCTCGTGTGGGAAACCTCACCTTGGCAGCAAGGATCCCTTTAAAAAAAAAAAAAAAAAAAAGAATTACAGTGATCCTGACAGCAAATGTCAATGAACTGTTCAGGTTGAGTTGTACCATTTTATTTAAGGTGCTATGGCTTAACAGTGTGCCAAAGACCAACTATTTATTCAAGTCATAGTGGAGACAATAGATTGCTTCAAACAGCATTCGCAAATGTTTGCTCTAATTCTGAATGACTGTTTCATTAGTCAGCATCGTTTTTTCTTTGTTATTGCTTATTTGCTAACACTCACACCAGCCGAGTATTACACGGTGAGTGTTTTATTCATGCTATGCCTGCATGCATATGCGAAGGTTAATGTTTGTGCACAGCCAGGAGTCCTGTGTAAATTAAATTTTCTATTTAGTAGTTTAGATTTTTCCAGCCAAAATTAAAACTCCCTCGGCAGAGAGCAGAAGCGATACCAGTCGATCTCAGCGGCCCGCCGTGCTTCACTGGAGAGAACTCTGGAGCCAAGCCAGACGTTGAACGTTTGCTCCGAATGTAATAATTTATAGGGTCGCTAACGCCACTGCGTCGCAGGCTGCCCCGCGGTCACGCAGCGGTGCCCGAGTGACCGTGGCTTTCCTCACCTGTGGGCTCCTCTAGACCGCACGGCCGGGACCGGGCTGCGGGTCCTGCACGCGCG
>NW_010532031.1:0-5936 GCF_000687285.1 Phaethon lepturus | reverse complement strand
CTGGCGTGTGCCGCCCCGCCGAACCCCGCACCCGGCTTGCAGGGCCCGGGGTGCGGAGGAGGGGAAAGAAGGAGGTCGCCCCATCTTGATCCACTTCATTTTCTGATGCGGTCCTGGCTCGGTGTGCGGTGATCGAGTTGGTCAGTCAGCATTGTCCTTGTGTTCACTTCATTGGCTTGATTGCCTTGTAACAACCAGTTTCTCTCATTTCTTTATGCACTTCAAACACGTGCAGATAGATGAGCCTCCAGGTTGTTGAAGGTGACGTTCTCTGGAACAGAGTTGCTGAGGCTCTTGGGCAAGCTCTTCGGTAAAGCTGACTGATCAAATTATGCGCGTTGTGACTCCAGTGCATTGCCCGCAGGCTGGAGAAGGACTCGTAATGAAGCATTGGATCGATCACAGCAGGTCGGGGAGCAGTGCTGGCAGGTGTCGGGAAGAACTCTGCTGTGCATGTCTGCCTTACTCACTTACTCATGAGATGATTATTTTTCCTTCCCTGCCTGGCAGAGTCAGGGTGGGAGTTAAGACCCCCTAGAGACTGGGCAGCATTTGCCTGACAAGACTGCTGGAGACTGCCTAATCAGCTTTCTACTAGCTCTGGGAGCTTATGTACTGATGGAATTGAGTATCCGTTAATAACTTGGTGTGATAAAATACTAACCACACACTGCTCCTTTCTGTCCATTCTGCTCTCCTTCCTGTCTCTGCATACTCCTCACTTTTTTGCCTATTCCTTTCAGTAACAAACTTGTTCAGTGATACAGTTTTAAGAAAAATATTAACAATGCTGTCTTGCTGAACTCACAGCTAGAAGAAACCGATCCCTCTCAGGCTGGTGATTTTCAAAGAAGCTCACTAAGAATTTTTCAAGATAGCTTAGATCAATCACTGTCCTCATGTGACAAATGCTGCAACAGTCCACTGCTAAATTTTTTACTTTATTGACTACTGCATCCATCATTTCCAATAAAAATAAAGCTAGCAGTTATCTTTGGTATGAGTATGTCGTGATAGTGCTGAGAAAAGGAAGTTGTGTCTTTTCAGGTCAGTTGGGGGAATGGCTTGTTGCAGGGTAGAACTTAAATCTTAAGAAACCTGCTTGAGAAACTAAGATTCATTAGTTTTAAGAAAGCTCATCCTTTATTGAGGGTAAGAGTTCTGTGTTTTGGGGGAATTTGGGGATACGCATGTATTTGAATCTGTTATTCAAAGTCAAATTCATCTGCTATCTTGCAAAATGGTACTGCTCTGTGCTGCACACTTCTGAGGAAGGATATTGTTGCCTATATTTAGATCTAAAATATCGTTCAACACATCACTAAAATGGCTCTGGATACGAACCAAAAATGGATGTCTGAAAACCCAGCTGTAAGAGGTTTTCTGCCACCATTCTTCACAGGTAAGGTGCTGCT
This sequence comes from Phaethon lepturus, assembly GCF_000687285.1. Classification (NCBI taxonomy): domain Eukaryota; kingdom Metazoa; phylum Chordata; class Aves; order Phaethontiformes; family Phaethontidae; genus Phaethon; species Phaethon lepturus. Next base: position 4,521 of record NW_010532031.1, on the reverse strand, counting down.
TCAATAACTGCATCAGTTTCTTAAGAGTGGTAGAAGGAAACTTCTAACAGCTGATGTTACCTGCCAGTGCACTGGAGAAAAATTCAGAGCCCACTGCTTGTATGAGCATCGTAATTAAAAGCTACTAATGAACTAAAATGCATAATTACTATAGAGCTGACTATCCCTCTTAATGGAAATCTGAGACTTGGCTACCAAGCAAGATCCTTGTTGGAAGGATGGGAGTTGCTATTTGTTTTCCATGTGGCGAAGCTAAGAAGTTCTCTCCACCTGAGCTCATTTGAGTATGAACTGTGATAGCAGAACTTGCCACCTGAGGCTTTCCTAGGGACACTCAAGTGCCTGGAACATCCCCGTGTTCTTTCACATCACCGCACGTGTTTCTCTTGCTTTCCTTTTATCCTTTTCCAAACGTAACGCTTGTCTCTGTGGACCATCCTGTAGGGAACCACAGCCCTACCCGCAGGGAGGGACAGCCAGAAGGCAGGTGGTCAGCCTTTACCAACTGTATCACAGTATGACAAGCCTTGAGAGTGCCCATTGGTATCTCACTGGTCATATTTTCCTCTTCATCCACATGGAGAGAGAAGTGTTGATGACTGAGGTGGTGGATCTAGGAGTGGGACAGTGTCCTCTTCTGCTCAAGGATCCCATCCTGTCTAAAGAGAGACTAAAAGCTGGTCTCACAACTATAGCTCTTTGATCCTCTCCTGCTGTCTTTTGGCACATACAGTCCACTTTGCTCACCCACTAAAAGTGTTAAGTGTTTTTTTATATTGACCATGTCTGATGCTCTTGAACTGATAAGGTGGCTGGTTCCTGGGGAAGTCATCTCAGGAAAGGTGAGTTTTAGTATGATATCTTGAAACCTCTTAGCCTTTCTTTGAAGGTTGGCTGGAGATCTGCACATATCTAGAGGGGAGACCTTCCTGCACACCTTGTCAAAAAGGCTTCTGAGCCTGTCCAGTCCATGTAATTAAGCAGAATTGGGAACCACTGTGTCAGTATAGAACTTCATCTTGTTCAAAAGGCTTTTGAGTACAGGCTCTGGGTCTGGCAAGGAATGCAAAGGCAAAGAGAAACAGATACTTTTTTCCAGTCAGGAAAAAAAAAAAAACCAAAACCCACAACAAAACAGAAAAAAAATCAAGGCCTGATTAGGAGGGGAATTACCAAGATGCAAAATAGGAGGTTTGAAAGCTATTTCATGGCTTGGGGAACAGAGGGAATGATCAGCGTCAGGAACAGGGCAGGCACAGAACAGGCAGTGCCCCAGGCAAAATATATTTTCTGTTCCTGGTGCTAAACTAGTACTAATGAAGAGCAAGGCCTTAATAAGCCACTCAGACCTTGAGAGTCCAGGCTGAGAAGGCAGCTCCAGCCCTACTCGCTTGCTTACACCTTCAAATAACTGTTTGCTTTCTATTCCTGCATTGAACTAATTGCAAATTAACACACAGTTTTGAAGGGGCTGAAGTTGCTTTTGTAGGCTTGTGCTTGTTAATGTGCAGTAGCACACACTTGTGCTGCTCTGCTTGTAACTGTCTTAATGTCTTAAAAATCTTAAATGTCTTAAAATCTCAGTGTGAAAGGGAATGTATGTTGAATGCCCATAATCCCTGCCCTCTTCAGCAAATGGTGGAGAATTAAGCCCAAGCGCACTTACAAGATCTAGGTACATCATATTTCTGCCTTATAAAGCTGCTGTACAAGAATGAAACAAGGCATGGAAATATTTTAGGAAACAACAAGTGGATTTTTTTTTCCCAGAGATGGAATTTCTTTGGAATTCTCACTGTGATGCTTCCCCATTCACTTCCCTTCAACTCCGTGCATTGAAGAGGTGGAGCTCAAAGAGACAAAAAGCTTCGCCTTTGCCCCCCTCTGCTGTAGCCTGGACCTTGCACGACTGGGTCCTTTGTAGTTCCCAGTGTGGCTTCTCCCCCGCCATTCACTCCAAGTGATGCTGTCTAGCCAGTTATCTTTGCGGGTTTTAGCACTCTGTTTATTGTTAGCTCCACTGGATCTCCTGTATAATGTGAGTTTCCTCTGTTGCTATCTAAGAGAAGCTGTATAAACATGAGGTTTGTAGAAACCTGCTCTGTGATTGGGGATCTGTGTAATTGGTGGCAAGACCAATGGTGGTACAGCTGAAAAAGTTTTCAGCTTTTTTGTGCACATATAACTTCTGTAATGGTAGTGAAATCCCATCTGTTATAAAATTTAGCATATTTTCCCGTCTCCTTTTCAGCACATTTGTTTTATTTCTGATGCTGGCCTTAATGTATGTCTCAACATGATTCCTGCATTCAGTTCTTTCATGCCGCTCTCAGGCCTTGACCAATTTCATGCCATCTCCCAGAGAAATTCTCCTCCTGGACCTGCAGCACAGACATCTTCAAAGAGGGAGGGGGAAGAAGTGTCCAGAGCAAAATAAAATGGGACCATTAAGGAACATCAGTCTTGTGACACCCTTCCTCACAGCAGTCGCTTCTCTGTGATGTTGCATCATTTCTAAAAATAGAACTTAAGATCCTTTGGGAAATGGCACTTGTCTTTTGTTCTGTAAAGTACCTTGTGTGTTTTGAGTCTCACTTAAAAAAGCCAAGTAGAAGAATAGAGTGGGGTTTAAGATGCTTTATTTCCTTGTTCTCACATATAGTCCTGCTTCTTAGCAGTGATAATGGACTTCAGAAGGTCCAAATGGCATTGCAGGTAAAATAAAAGGTGAAGTGAGTTCATAGGAGAGTGATACCCTATCAAACTGTGCAAGGGGGAGTTGTACAGAAGCATGTTGTTTTCTCTAGCTACAGGTGCTTCTTGCCTCCCAGTAGCTTAAATAAATAGAAAAATCATAACATGAGTAATTAAATGCAGGGAAAACAGGGAGGATAAGCTGATTGGAACAGTCTTTTGATGATAAATCAAGGAAAATTACACAGGTAGAAGTGGAAACTACAGCTCGAAGGAGTATCTGTTTGAGCTGCAGTCACAATTTAAAACAGTCTCAGTTGCTTTCCTGGGTCAGACTGAACTCTTCTAGTCCTGTGATTTTTCCAGAACTGACTCATACTCTTCAAATGGAGTAAAATACTAAAACTAAAAGGTTCTATGACTTTTTAGATGAGATTTGATCTTTCAGAGTACTTAAAGCAGAGAGAAAATTTTACAATATATGAGAGCCTAGTCTATAAGGAGATGATAAAAGACTTTACTGCCCGTGTTTTTGTGGCAGCTCAGCTGGCTGTACGGGCCATCTTCAGTGCCTCAGGTAGGGTTGTGGCTGTGTTATTTTCTCAACTGTGGACTCGGGTAAGGGTTCAGCTTCCTGTCCTCAGCGGGTGTTATTCTTGAATTTCCAGACAATTGCAATAAAACAAAAAGCTCCCCGTGAGTCCGCACTCAGAAGGGAGGTACTGGAATGTGAAGGAACGTGACAAAAGGCAGAGGAGGGGGATCAGAATCCACAGTGAGAAGCAAGTCTGCAGTCTGTGTTTTGCTCGTAAATTAAGGTTCTCTTCAGTTGGTATTTCTATACTTGAATAGTTTATTCTGGATAAATCCCATCTTGTCACTTCTCTGAAAAGGTGCAAGGAGGTGCAGGAGCCTGCAAACCCAGACAATGCAGGTCTGGGTTTTGCCAGGAACAGAGGGCGTGTGTAACCATACAGCCACCTCTGCAGAGTGTATTCATCACACGGAGTGGCACCAGTGTGCACTGATGCCCACCTGGTAAATCCGTTCCCGAAATATTTACAAGGGTCTTTTTTGTGGTGTTTCTTTTCCACTTATGTGCTGTAGAGAAACAGTTGACAAATGAATGGCGGCAGGTGTAATGCTGATGAAAAAAGGCTCAGAAACTGTTTTGTGAGAACCTGTTCAGTGAAGTCCCTGGAGTTCAAGAATTTCCTCCTCCCCTCCATTGGAATGAACTTGAAGGAATCACATCACTTAGTAGTATAACCTCTTACTTATATATTGTAATTTTTGAGGTGCTGCATCATGTCCTTAGCTTGTGGAAGAATCTAAGTAGGCCTTAACTGCAATTGTTTTAATTATATTCAAGATGCCTTTTTCAGACGCAGCAGAAAGACACAGCGGGTCTTGGTTCCCTCTGCAGAACTACATGTATTTCAGGGCAAACTCATGCCTCGCCTTCCTCAGGGAGCAGGCCAGGGATTTTGGAAGCGCGGCACATGGCTGTCAAACCTCACAGCCTCTATCAGTCATCCGTAAAACAGCAAGGGCCACGAGTAGGAGTGAAAAACTTGTCAGATTTGAGGAGGCCCAAGAGGAGGATGACACTGAGTGGTCACCTGTGGGGGAGCATCAGGGAAAGGTGCCTGCAGGGAAAGCGCAGCAGGCCCGAGAGTGAGGGCAGCCAGCAAGGCCCGTGGGCGAGGTGCTGAAGGGGTGGCAGCGCTGAGGGGCCCTGAAGAGGCCGGGCCGGGAAGCGCGAAGCTGACGGCCCAGGCCGGATGGTGCAGGATCCTTCGCGGGCGGTGGGGAGGGGCGCGGGTC
>NW_010532030.1:0-1348 GCF_000687285.1 Phaethon lepturus | reverse complement strand
TCACACAAATCAGATGAACATATTTCACAAAAGTAACAAAATTAAAACTCTACATGGAAATGGAGTTGCACTTTTTTCATCTCAACCCCCAGAAATTTTGCTTTGATTTCGAAGTCACCCACTTCTTCTCCAGGTGTCATATCAAACATAATGTTCTTAAGTCTTGAAACAAAAAGAAGGATAATTGACTATGCATGCTATGCAGTTTTATATGGTTCAGAGACAGTTTGGCAGGAAAAAACCTGCAGAACACAAAAGAACTTTTACCATAAGCAGTGTAAATAGTGTCAAATGAACCACTCCATCCCTATTGCAAGAGCTTCTTGAAGACTTGTCTGATATACATATATATATTATGGAATACAGAGCTCTCAAGTCTTTTATACCAGGGGGAGGGGGGCTGTGGGAAGTACAGGGACCTAAAGTCTACCAAGCATCCACGGCATAGGAACAGGGCAGCCAGATTTTCCTTCTGCCACTCCTGAGTATCTCCTTGCAGGTGTGTACTCTGGTTTCAGTTTGCCTTGTGTGGCTTCCTCTGCCTGATGAACCCACTTGGAAAAAAATTGCAACCTGGAAAACTCTTTTCCACGCAGAATACACACTGAAGGGTGCAGAGGATGGAATATTTTCATTGCAGTAGTCTCAAAATGAATAGATACAATAGAGAAGTTAAAGCACCATATCCATTCACCTTGCCATAGTAAGGAAGTGCAGAAGACCAGGTGTTTACTCAGTTATATGAAAGTGGTAAGTAAATGAAAAAATAACTGCTACAACTGCTTAGCAAGTCAGTCATTAGCAGTGAGTGTGATGCCTTACTTGTACTGGTTCCATCTAAGCTAATGCCAAAATAGGCTTATCCAAATATTTTCCCAAGGGAATGATATTTATATATATATATATGAATGATATATAGCAAGGTACAAGGAAGAAAAATGAATTATGACAATTAGGCTTTATCATTCTTCTGAATATACAAGTCTGAGGTAATTTCAGGTGCAGCACAGGAAATTGCAAAAAATTCTTTTAACAAAAGCCAAACTCCTTAAGAAGCATTAAAAAATGCTCTGAATTGTTTTATACCACACTTACTGGTTGGTTTGAAGATCTTAAATTTCTAGGATGACAACCTTTTCATGCAGTCTTGCAGCTGTGTACTTTAATGATGCATGCTTCAGTTTTTTGCTTCCCTTCACCTCTTTTCCATCTAGTTTAATTGACCTCTGTGAATTTCTGGGAAGAGAACAAGAAAAATGGCTTTTGATTAATCTACCAGGTCTTTTATACTTTAACTACTCTTCTAGGCATTGAAACAGGATCTAAAACAATTATAAGGTCAATCTCG
>NW_010532029.1:45497-51639 GCF_000687285.1 Phaethon lepturus | reverse complement strand
AAAAAAAAAAAGGAGAAGAAATTGGGGAACTCTCCCCAAAACCCAGACATCAGTTCTGAGGGATAAACCTGGGTCTAATGGAAGGATCTGTGCTGCTTTTGCCCTGGGTAGTTTTGCCCTGAGGACTCATCAGTGAATTTTGTAGGAAACTGGCTGTGTATTCTTACTAAAATATATTTCATATGCTTATCTGGAATATAATCTTATATATTCTTTCTACGTCTATCCAATGCTTAAGAAGAACTTGTTGAATAGTATGAAAATCAGGGAATTTAAGAAAGGTATGTTGCATGATTAAGCAAGATTTGTGCTTGCAGCTTCATTTGGGAAGCACGCATTACTTTAGTTTTCTTCGAATACGATTCTTGATGGTAACACATTTTTCTTACGTATGTGGTAAATTAAGAGATTAAACAATAACGTTGACAGCCATTAACCTTAGGTTTCTTTATAACCTGTTTTACAAATTGATGGTAGGATTCTGTGAGGGAAGTAAAAACTAGAAGAAATTCTTCATGGATTCCTTACGGAATACTTAGGGGAGATTACCTTTTCCTACTGCACATTTGTGCCTACTGAAGTATTAGAGATGAAGGTACTTAGCATGTATTTGACAAATGAGAGAAATGTATAGATTTCCCTAATCTTCAAAAGCAGAGTAGCAAAAAGAATACTGGTCACTAGAGAGGAACAAATATGAGGAAACAATCATCAATTCAAAATACACTTTATTTTCTCCCCTTAAGGTATCTCAGGTTTTTCCAACCAGTTTTCAAGGAAGAAATACAATGTTTTTAAATGAAAATAGGAAGATGACATTGCAGGTGCAAAGCTACAACTCATGCAGAGCTAGATGCTACTCATATTTGTACATTTCTTTTCTCCTTCACATAAAGCACGCTCGTAATCCTGTGGAAAGCAGGAAACTCTTTAAGTGTAGATTTGTAATTACCCAAAAGCTATGGTACCGATGGAGTAATAGAAATTACTATTGTACTATTGAGCCTGCATAACTAGCCCTCTAACATGTCACTGTCTGTGCTGCAATGGGAAGGATGTAAGCACAGAGTAAGTTAGTTTTCAGAGAGTGACACAACCCTTAGAATGACAGTAATTTTTTTTGCAAGTCCTCTTTTGTTTAAAAAAATCCATTTTTATCTTTTCTGTTATGTCATATGCATAATAGTAATTCCAGAATAAAAGCACAGAAAATGTGCAGTATTTAAAGTACTAGCCTAGCTTTGAAAGTACTTTAGTATGATGAACAGATGAAAAGCAGCTGCTTTTGCCCCCCAGAGTTTGCAGTAACAAAGTCAGTTTTGCAAGAGACTAAAGATTCTGACAAATGGGTTGTCATACGTAGAAATTTAGGGGAAGTTATATCTTCATCCTATTCTTCTGGCATAAGTTACTACTCCATGATGAAAGTGGTTGCATGAAATATGGATTACTCCAGAGCTGATCTCTGACACCTGGCCCTCAAAGTTTTGTTTGTGAAACTTCCAAGTATAATAAAGATGCATTTGAATGCAAGTTGTATGTCAGAAGTGCATGGAAAAATTTTCAGTAAAGCTTTTCAAACATGATATAATTCACTGAAATTCCAGTCTTCCAGTTACTGCACTAGGCTTACAATTCATGTCAAAATGGAGAAACAATTTTTATTTTTGTATATCTATATATAGATATACGATAGAGAAATATATATATCTTCTTGCTGTATTCTTGCATTAAATTCTACAGGTCTGTTTCTTCTTTCTATTTGTCAGAGTTGTATCCCAAATTTTTTTACTTTCTCACTGACGAAATAGTTTTCCTGTGTTGAAATTATTAATGTGCAAAGAAGGGAGGATGGGATTTCACTGTGCAGGGGGATATAGAGATGCTCAAACTAGTGCCATCCTCATTTACAGCAAAATCAAAACTCTCAAAATTACTGAAAAATTACTGAGAAAAAACAAGTCTAACTAGGTCTGTGGTATGTTCAGAGATGCATAAATCAGTACGGAAACAAAGGTGTGCTTATTCAACTGTTGAAGAGAAAGGTCCTTGTTCTAAGAATCCAGGCACATGGACATCATTGATATATATAGAGCACAAGAGATAGATGCAAACTCTGCTTCAGGAGAAATCGCAGAAGGACATCATTCACTTCATAGCTGCTGCTTATAGACTCTGAAATACTTTGAGCTGCTAATTGATGAGTTATTGCAAGGGTCTAATACAATATCTGTTAATTAAAGATGAACATGCAATTTGGAAAGCCTCAGATCATTAACTGGATAAGAAAAAAAAAGTCACAGGAGAGAACAGTGAGAGTGTAAACTTTCACACATTTAGGCTATTAACTAGAGCTAAAATTAACCAAGGTGCTGGTTCACATTTAGATCATGAGACCGAAAATTGTCTTTTTTTTTTTCCTGTGTTTCCTACAAGGAGCAAGTGCACAGCTTGTGCATGTTTGCTGAAAGTGTCAAGCTGCTAAGTTTCCATTGCAGCTTTTTTCTCCTCTAAAATGATTTGCTCATCCTCCTAAAGGCATTTAGAAAGCATACTGTACAATTGAGAAGTTCTCTGGCCCAACTCAGCAAACCTTGGCACAGAATTAATGCGAAAAGCCAGTAGCTTCATTATACTGTGGACTGCCCTAGGGCCTGGGTCAACCTCAAGGCAGGTCTTTAAGGTGCAGCTCGGCCATTCCCACAGTCCTAAAATGAGTTACACATATTATGTCCACGGCACCTGTCCTAAGAGAGCTGGCTCTGCGCTCTAGTCTGCCGGGTCAATGCATACTTGCTCTCTGAAGGCTGCTGGTGGCCTGCTCACAACTGCAGCAGCAGAACGGAGTGTGTGGGAGTACACTGCTGACTATTGTTGTATGGTCAGTGATGGTGATCTTGTTCGTATAAACTTCAGTATTATCACTAATACATGGGATTGTGGGATTTTCTTCATAAATCTTACATGGCAGGTGCAATAGCTGAAGCTCAAGGGAGTTCAAGGGGGGGTTTTTTGTTTTTCTGGGATGGTTCTTTCTGGAGAGAATACCTGAACTACTTTTTTTGTACAGTGTTCCTAAACAACTTGAATAAATTGTTTTTCAGTAACATTCATATCCACAAAACATGAGGGTTTTTTCAAATCAAACCTATCAAGTATAAACAGCAATTTAGTTCTTTTAACCTTCTACCCTTATTCTAAGATATTTTTTCCAAAGTTTCTCTCCATATGGATATGATGTTGCTTTTTTGCCAAGTTTCTTTAGCATTTGGTGGTATAAGTAAGGTATTCTCCACTTTAACTATCACTTAAATTTAATAAATTTTACATTAAGAATAATGTAAGATGTTATAGTTCTATAATTTTTTTATTGCTCACTCAATAGCTGAACAGTGGTATTTTGAACTTGTGTGATATCTTAACATGATTCCGTGGTATCATCACATTTCCCTCCACGATACTGAGGATTCGCAGATTGCTAAAAGGCATGTAAACGGCACAAGACTGCTTTTCTCACAAAGTAGTGGTTTATAATACCTGTGTTTGTGTTAGACCATGTCAGATGGGAAGTCTGAAAATACTTTGAAGTACAGTCTGGTTAGAGTGACCATGCATATCGAGGTTATACCTATTAATGGGCATAGTGATTACACAATTGAGATCAGGACGAGAAGTGTCTCTGGAAAATTGAAAAGTAGCATAAACTTCTCTTGTCCTAAGTGTTTTCAGTAACAGATTTGAAAGTTAGTCTGTCTTAGTATATATAGAATTTGTGAAAAACAAAGTCACCATTTTTTCTTAATGGGTTTTCCTACTTCAATACTTGTGGCTAAACTGTGTAAGTCTACATGATGCTGCAGTTCTAAGAGTTCTAGTACTTTGGGAGAAGGATAGACAGGCAATTAAAAGTCTGTATGTTACTAGAATTAGGAAATTGCTATTAAAATATGTCTTTATTTTCTCAATTTATTTTAACACTAAATAGGCTTCACTTGCACTTTCCATAAGAAGTGTGCTGGTATCTGCAAAATGAACTGAGAATCTAAGATGCTGGTTTTTTCCAGTTTATACAGGAGCAAAGGTTTGGAACCATAATGCAGGTTGTCAGGCATAAGAGTACTTACCATGTTCTCCTTATCTCCTTAAATATGCTAATAAATACTAAAGTATATACAGGAATTGCTGTTATTCTTACATTTCTCTTTTCTAATTCTTACCGTCTGTAATGATTTAGTGAATCTGTGTATAACTTAGAGTTCTGGGTGAAGTAGTGAAATTGATTTCTCACTAATGTGTCAATGTATTTGAAGTAGAAGTCTTTCTGCAGTCATTGCCTTCTATCACTGCAGAGCCATTAACTAATAGCTTCCACCCTGGGACAATGGAGTGACTAGAGCCTGAGGGAAAATAATTTTCTGTAATACATCTGCAAGAAACACCAGTCTACAACAGCTGGATTTTGTGGAAGCAGACTATAGAAATCAAGTATTTGTTACTATCGTTTTAGGAGTGAGGGCTGAAAAGTGATGAGAGGGTATTCGCATAATCAGAGAGAAAGAACAGAGAAGAGACATGCTTTCTAGCAGAAGATTCTTGTTTAACTGTGAGACCAGCTGAAGAAAGCGCAAAGCATTGGAAAACAACACTTCAGTTGGGAGAAGAGTCCGTGTGCAGCAGGGAGCATCCTGGCACCCTTTGAGGACCCTGACCTTAAGCCTAAGGAGTGATCTAGACTAGAGAGGAAGAAATTAGGTGAACATGTTTGTCTTTATCTAGCTCTGTTTTTCTTGTGCTTCTGCAGTAAAGATGAGTTTGTCTCAGAATCAAGAACAAGTGTTTTGTTTGCTTTAATGAGCATATCACCATCAAGTGAACTGTAAATTCAGCATTGCTGAGGTCAGAGCTGGAGGAAGGAGTATGCATAAGATATCTGGGAGTCAGAAGAGCCCTGGGCCAGTCCTAGGAGCCTGGAGCAGAAGTGCATAAGGTGAAAGAGGAGGAGAGCCTGTGCTGACGAGATCTCAGCCTAACCCCAACCCAGGGAAATGGGAGCTGGCTATAGACCTCATCTGAGGGGCTCCCGGACAGGGAGAACTCTTTGATACCTAATGTTACCCCTTGAGGTTGTTGGCTGTGGGACGGTTCAAAACAATCTCACAGATAGGAGTGGAGAGTTTTCAGAACAATGCACAAAGGGCAGTTTTCTGATGGTGGCTCTGTGGCCCAGCTGGGAGAGGTGGTGTTGTGTGAAACATTTTATTTAGGTACTATCGAGGTTAAAAATAAAAGCCAAGAGTACAGTTTAAGTTTGATGAAATGAAGGCTGCAAGAAACTAGGATAATGGGAAGTAAGTTGGGAGTTCTTACCTGATCTACTTAAGGGTCAGTTACCTGTTCTGTCACCTTGTAGAATCAGCAGCTCCAGCTTGGTTCCTGTGATTGCCAGGGCAAGAGGGGGGCAACTAGAAGCCAGAGAGGATTTGAAAGACTTGAACTTTTAGTGTTCACTCACAAGACGAGGAGTAGGAAAAACATTTCACTTCAGAGCACTTGTGCCACACACAGCAGGGAGTTCCCTCCTCTGGTGGGATCTGAATTCAGATATAAAACTCTAAGCATCAAATTGTTTTGGACTTATTTCTGTTTCTCCACAGGAGCAATTAACAAGACCAGGCTCCAGTATCCTGCTCCCACTCACATAAGAGATACAGTTCCCCCAGCACTGGGTGAATATTTAAGCACTTGTTATTACCACTACCACTACCTCATTTCAGCAGTTCATAGATATTAATGTTGTTTTGCATCTTTGGCTTTGAATGAATGGAGAGGGGTAAGGAAAATGTAAAGCAGAAGTTCATGGTGAGGAAAACTAATAACATTCTGCTTCAGTTTATGTATCAGTGAGAAAGCTGGCATGAAGACTGAGGAATAGCCTAGGCTTGGCCCTCAGGTAATTTAGGCAGCATTTTTTCCTTTAGTCAGTCTAAGTGCTTCAGTGCAATTTATAAGCTACTAAACAACTTGGGTTTTTCTTCAGTAAGATGTATGGATATCTAAATATCTCTTGAGAATAAGGAAACCAAGAAGTATATTAACAACCGTTAGTGAAGGTTTTTAATCCTTCATTCTATGCAACTATTGA
>NW_010532029.1:15592-45466 GCF_000687285.1 Phaethon lepturus | reverse complement strand
CAGGAATGCTGCAAGGCAACATTGTTCCCATCAGGAAATATAGCTGATATATTACAACCTTCTAGTTTCCCTAACTAATTCTAAAAGTACTTTAAATTTCACATAATAACTAATGTGCATTAAGTTTGACCCCTGCAAGTCTCTAATGGCTGCTAAACAGCAGTGTATATCAACAATTAAAACGGCTGCTTCAAGTGTGTGCTAAAAATGTTGGTAGAAGAGAGGCAGTGCTGCTGCCTAACGCAGGGGAGGAAAAAAAACGCAGGAATTAAAAACAGGTTGATTTTTCCCATTTGTGAGTAGTTTATTAATCATTTGAACTCGTAGTAGGTTCTTCCCTTGGGAAAAGCAAAGTCAGATTTTGTAGAAAACTTGAACTTATTTCAGAAGTATGTTGTATCAAGCTGATCATGGAGAGTTGTTCCTTGCACTGTTACCAGCCAAGCATGTGGAAAGCAGAATACGGATGTTTTAATTCCCCACCCCACAGTAGATGTCACAGCAGCAAACGTGCCCGTTGCCATGTGGCTCAAGCATATTGCCACCAGGTCGTGCAGAAGGGGTCCCTGTTCGCTGAAGGGAACATCTCCTGTTCAGGCCTTGTTTTGCCACTTTTCAGACTACCAGTGGGGCTTGAGCATGCCTTTAGCTATCCCAGGAAATATTTATTGGAAAACTCAATTTAATACATGACAGTATTTGTTTTTGCAGTTACAGTGAAATAACCCGTCAGACAAACCAGATCAAGTTAAATGCTCATACCAAATACATTCATACCAGGCAGACAACCTGTAGATCTTGCAGATGCAATCAACAGAAATATAGAAGACATGTCTCCCAGCTGACACTGCTGTTCACTTCACACTGCTGTCTCTGGAGTGGCAATACCTGAAGGTCTGACAAGGTTTTTAGTGTTCTGGGTGTTAACAAGGGTGGGTAAACTGCACCAGAGCTGGGGGCCAGAACTGCCTGCAGAATTTTGGTATGCGGCCACATTTTTCCCCTCTGCCACGGCCACACACGTGCGCTACCCCCACCGAGGTAACCTGGCTGTGCAGGCTGGAAAGGAGCAGGGGTATTATCCGAGCGACTTCAGCTATGGAGCCTGCTCAGTCAGTTTGGAGTGGGCTTGCAAAGTGACTTTATTCCCAAAGTCACACAGAGAGAAGTGTTTGGCCTTTCTTCTAGTCGTGCCCCTCCCTGGCATGTCAGACCTTGCTCCTGTCCCTGCGCCAGTGTGGCTCATTCTCAGGTAGCAGCTAGAAAGAGAGCACCTTGTTGGAGTCTTGGTTTTTGTTAAATGCTTGAAGTACTGCGACTTTAGCGCCCAGAGAAACATCTTTTCACACATTCATCTTCCATGCATCCATATATCCATGTAACTTGATAATCGTACTTTATATAAGCCTGTGGCTGGCACCACTACATTGATAAGACCAGTCTCAGTAGCAACCTGTTCCTCTGGATTGATAACAGGTATGAAGCATCTTCTCCTTCAGATGCGTTCTTCATTAGAGATACGGGAAAGGCTGCAGCTGAACAATACAGTGAATCTGGTTTTTGGAGAGCACCATCAAAAAAATTTGCACCTGCACAACAGAAAGTACAGATCAAGCATAAACCACCTTGTCTAGTTCAAATTTGTTCCAGAAATATTGACATAAAAAATTGTAGAGCAGACTGTAGATGGGATCAAGTACTGTTAGTCAACAGAGCTGCGATCTGCTGCACTGGGTAGTTTGTCATATTTTAGCTAGTGTGAAAACAACAGGTACGGTGAATTCTCTGTGGTGTGATTTGATTTGGCAGATAGGCTGGCATATGCCAGTTTGATCCAGATTGAATTTGTGATGCTCCATGGCCCAGTATTGCAGAGATCCAAATTTAATTAATGTAGACCCAGTTTTTAGGGAGTTTGTTAGTATTGTGCAGTTAAAGATGGATAGCATTCTGTTTTGAATGCACTGCATGTATTGGTATGCCGTATGTATCATTTACACACATGTTATAAAACTGATGTAAAAGTCATGTAGTTCTGTCAGATAATCTTACAACTTGAATTAAAATTTTTCTTGTTTGTAAATCAAGCCTTGACACCACTTTCCTCTGTTTCTCATGGAAACCTAGCAATTTATAGCCTAAATTTCTAAGAAATTTAAGTTCAGTATTTCTTCTACTGACAGGTGACTTTCTGCCTCGATGTCATTTCATCCTCTAATTTACTGGCTTTCTAAAACATCTTGAAGCATACTGGAATGTCTGACGCAAAAAATGTTGACTTCAAATATAACTTCTTAATGCTGCTAAGTTATTTTCTAGGTTCTTTGTAGCTTTATATTTCACTGTTCTTGTATCTCCAAAACGAAGTCTTCCCAAATCTGCTTTACTGCATGGAAAAAAGATTTACTGTGTAAAATTTCTACCAATAAATAAAGAAAAATCTAAGCTGGCAGGGCTGGGAATTTGGAGAAGGAGGAGGTGGGGGAACAGGGAGTGCCAAGGTAGCATGTCTTGCCATTGGGAGTGCTGGATTTTTCTGTAAAGAAACAGAAGTAATAGAGGAGTGTAATATTCCAGGAAAACGTATGATACAGAGGAGCAAATCTCGCGCTGATTGCCAGGCGGGGCGATCTCACTCAATCACTCCCGTGTTCCTAGCGGTACCACAGGGCCGCCTGCACCCTCACAACAGCTCTAATGCCCCGACACCTGCACAGTAAGGTAATACTCATCGAATGCTCTCTAGAAAGACAGTGGACAACTTGCTGTGCCAGAGGATTTCACTGGCTTACCACACCGTTAGGCAGGCAGCAGAGCTGATAAACTGAGGGATTATCCATCACCTGGAAACGTGAGGAGGATGAAGGACTTTCCTTTTTTTGCCAGGAGTGACCTAGTACTTACATTTTGTGAAAGAATATACTTGTGTGGAAAGAGCGTGTATGTTTTACCTCCTTGGAGTGCAACATTTCAAAGGAATTTTTAAGTCTTTTCTGTGCTCCAAGTGGAGCAGTGTTACCAGTATCCATACAGTAGTCAGTGATGTGTCTTGTGTTATTTTTGATATTTGATGATGAAGCAGAGATATTCTTAGTTAATATTCTTGTGAGCAAAGCCATTACTCACTTAATGAACATCCTAGAAGGATGCTGGGTTTAGCTATTTGCAATTTAATCTCATAATTTATTGAAAAAAAAATGACAAAGTTATAGAAGAGTTAGTAAAAATCAGTTAAAAGCTTTGACAAAATCGTCTTTCAGTATAACTTAGTGTAGCCTGTAACATACGGATTAACATACATATTGAGATAATTTGTTAACGTCTACTTAACCCACCGCATAAGTAATAGAATACCAAATCCTACTTCCAGTCTCCTTGGTTAGCACAGTCAGTGTGTTATGAGCTAAGTTGTATCTTTAGTTATTAAGATGTCCAATGATGCATCTTAAAGAATGTTCTCAGTGTTTGGGTGACACTGGCAAATCTGACCAGGATGACAGGGCTGGTGTAATTCCAACCATTACTTTGCAGCACTGGGTCTTTAAACTGTAGTTGTACTCCACTATATTGGCACAGAAGTACCTACACACATGGGTGCTCCTGGCAGAAAAATGAAGGTAGTTTGTCTTTTCTCAGAGAAATCAGATGCTGTGCAATTTTGAATTTTGATGTGCAATTTTGAATTTTCTAAATTGCCCATATATCTTGTATTTTTGCCCATTTTTCACCCATTTTTCATCTTAATTTTTTTATTGCATGCTACCATTTTTTAAAACAACAGTTCATATCTAGATCTTTAGTGATTAAACTTTATTCTTTATCACTATCTGAGACTATCTCTTGCAGGGCTTCCTGTAAGAGAAATTAATTTGAGTGACACCATTTTCAAAGAATTTTTTTCAAACCAAATCCAGGTAGAGTTGCTGTACTATACCTATTAGGCACTGGTGAAGGAAGCTTCCTTTGCTCACTGCTGATCCTTCGTCTCGACTATTATGGCCTCCCAGAGCTACCCAGAATCTCCATCTAGGTCTATTCCCAGAGCTGTGAATCTACCATGTGACTTTTGTTGTCGGAATGGGTAATATTTGTAAACTAGAAGAAGCTGGAGAGAGAACTTGATTCAAACAGTAAAGTTTAGCTTTAAAATATTGATATGCTGATGGACATGTATTTTTTTGTCTGAATATTGGCTTGTTCCCCTGTTGGGAGGTTATTCAAATACAGTCGTCTAGAAAGGGAGTGAGGTTGTTCAGGAAAGCTGAATAGATTGTCATGTTTCTGTTTGTTTACAATAGGATTAAGAGATTATATGCCAGAGTGCATCTGTGCATTTTCTATTATGAAAGTGTCAGGTAACAGTCTGGCATTCCACGTATTGAAAAGCATATTTAATTTTCTGTTGTCTTCCACAAATCAATGACGAGAGTATTTGTTATGTGATATAAAACTGCCACTGTCACATTTGCCTTTTGAAGAAAGAGTCAGTGTTGCATGTTGTAAATGTCTTCTTATAACAGCTATATGGATTATTTTTAAACAACTTGAAGTTAATAAAATAACAAGTAGTATTTTAGAGGCATAGTTTACTTATCTGTGATTTAGTTATATAAGCAAAATTGTAGATTCAACTTTCCAGTTTTGCATTATCCAGTTTAATTATTATCTGTAGCTAATTAGTAGAGTGCAGAGAAAATTAGTTCGGTGCACAGTCTTTAATTTTAAAGCTTTATTGCTACACTGTTTGTTTTTGAAATATCCCAAGCAAATGTTTAGCTGTTAAGAAATAACTGTTTCCAATGAGTGGGGGTAGTTTTTTGGTTCTTAAACTTTCCCATTGGTCTAAATATCAGGAAAATACAGCCTTGCCAAATGGACAATTTTAGCAAAATTTACAGAATATCCATGTTGACACATTGTAGTAATTTCTGGATTTATTTTAAATTTTCTATGACTTCCTGACTTTAAAAACTTTCTTTCAATTTAGATATACATTGAGTGTTTACTTCAGAGAACTATAAAGCTGCTGTTAAAATAGTTTTTAAAGTTTCCAGAATAGTTTCTCACTGTTAGAATAACGTGCAGGTGTGCTAAATTTCAAAGCAGAAAGGCACTGAAGCTGTAGAGAATTTAATTAGATCTCACTTTACCGTTGTGTGAGTTAAAATACATTTTGGAGCTCTCAGTTGGAATTGGTGGATTTCTGCAAAAGACAGTTTTGTAAAGAGCGTTAAAAGCATGCTGTTCATCCAACTGCAGGATCTCTTTCTGCATGCCGGAGCTGTGCAATAAACATTCTCTGTGCATTCTTCTGCATATTAGATTTCTGGATCATCCTGTAATCCCACAGACAACGTTGGATGGGTTCACGAAGAAAGATGTGAGGTGTCTGGCATTTGTTCCTGCAACACTAAATATTGTCCTGTTTGTCACAGCATGAGCGTAAAGTAAAAACACATACTTCAGCCTGCCAATACGGGGCTAGCGCTGCTTGTTGCTCTTAAGGCTGCCTGCTTGGCAGCGTGCTATACCAGGGCCAGGGAGGAGCACCAGGACAGAAAATTCAATGTTCCTGCACAGACGTATGAGACAAATTGCCAGAGGGTAGACACCGGAGTTTTACAGGCCTGCTCTGGACAACCGCTCACTATTGTATCAAGCATACATAAAAGATGTTGCCACGTATCCCATGTTAAGAAAATATAACTGCAAAAGTTGGAACATCTCCCTGAAAATGTAATTATCTTGTCTGTCCTATATAGTGTACTAATGCCCATAACATTGATTTTCAGTGTATGCGTTCTCAGATCTCATGTCCTTCAACCTTCTTAGCCAAGGACTGGTCTGGCGTCTTCAAAATTGGTTGAAGAACAGTTTTCCTGGTTTGCCAGCTCTAATTCATAGTAACTGAAGGACATTGCCACAGAACTAGTTTATCTAAATAAATTGTTCTCATAGTCAAATTCCTCTTGCATTACCAAACTCAGCATCACCCTTCTCTCCGATATGGAAAGAGTTTACAGAAGGCTATGGGCTAGGCGTGTATGGAAACTGGGACAGACCTTCCGCATCGGACTTCCGAGGCGTGCCTGGGGCAGCGCAGGTAGTCTTGCAGGGTTGTAGTGCTGTTGGAAGGCAGCAAGCTGTTTCAAAATGTCCTTTTCAAACCACGGCCTTCCAAACTGCTTACAGCTGCTATATGAGTATTCTCGTTAGAGAGTAACTTGATTGTATTTGGTACCAAATTTAGGTCCTGATTTATGATGTCAGTGCTATAAGCTGATTGCTTGGAAAAGACTAACACATTTAGCCTGCAGACTCTACTTCGTTACTGTACCAATTTTAGGAGCTATTGAAAAAAACAGGTCAATTTGCAATAATTTCAAAGTTTACTTCTTATCGGAGTAGGGATGGGGGTTGTGGGTATTTTGGAGTTTAAAGTATATGTGAACATTTATTTAAATACTTGCTGTAGTTTTCTTTTGCAGGCTCAAAGCAAGGTTTGGAAAAGGTTTAGGTTTGCACAACAAGGGTTGTGTTGCCCTTTGAGTTCCTTTGCTTATTAGATATTTCTATTTTAATGTAGCACTGTATTTTTTAAAAGGTGGGATGCAAAACAGACCAGAGACAATCTGCTTTTCAATTAATAGAAAAAAATGTTTTTTCCAACATTATTTATTTTTAGCTAACTAGAGCTTAAGGCCTTGGGATAATAGAAGCAACAACCACGGGACTTTTTTTCACTGCTTTGTTGTTCCCTATGGCTCTTTCAGTGAACTAAATTTAAATTGAAACTATAAGAATTAAGTTTTCATTTGACCTATAGTTGTACTTTGCAATCCTATTTTAGTGATTGTTTTAACAGATCAAGAGCTGAATAAATTTTTATTTTCAATAATTTTTCCTGTGCTGTTTTTCACATGCATACACTGTGCTTTATTGCAACTTTCTCAGAATTAGCTTTGCATTTGATTTCATAACACTCATTTAAATGCCTTCTGTTTCTCTTTATTTGGAATACCACTAAGTATATTTCTCTCTAGCATTCTGTAGATTAAGTTTTCCTTAAAATAACTCTTATACATGTATAATTACAAGAGTTTTTTATTTTAATACTATTATGAATTACACTCGTAGTTTATTTAAATATCTTCATAATTCATTTAAATACATGGGGTTTTTTTAATGTAGTTAGTTCTCTTTTAAAAAGATTTCTCTGTCACATGAACTGGTGGGCCTCCTAGTGCTGGGTATTACAAAGGAAAAATACTTAAGGCAAAGGAAATATGAATTGTACAAGTTTTTTCACAGAGTTGTCAGATATGCAGAGCTCTAAGTTCAGTCTTTTGGAAAGTTTAATTCTTCATTTATGAGGTTAAAGATATTCAGTTATTATCCAAATGTTTGTTTTCTAATAGCAGACAAGCAAAATTACTTTTACAAATGCAAATCAGGCTAATGGAAGCCTGCAACATACCGCTGAATCATTTTCTCTAAATGTTGAGAAGGAATCCTGTATCTGCTTAACTTCCACTCAAAAGTGTTATGCACTATGGCTCTGAAACTGGAAATGACAAGGAGTAGGCACAAAATAATGAGGAAAATATACATTTTTAATTATTTGTTATGTTACTAGATATGCTGCCATGGGGATATACTGCTTTCCTCTGAAGATAGAAATGATTAATGGGATGTTATCTCTCTTTTCTGAATTTGAAAATAAAAAATGCAGCACTATGTTACTGATGTTCTTCCTCTGTATTTCCATCAGAGTTAGCTTTGCATTTGATTTCATAAAACTCATTTAAATGTTTTTGGAATAACTATGAAGCTGCAGTTTACAGTACACAAATACTGAAAGGTATTTATATCTTAATAAGAACGATAGTCACATTCTCAAGAGATTTTTTTGTTTCTTCTAGCAGAGGACTAATACTTAGCAGTGTTTTGTTTTTTTGGTTTTGATGGGTTTTTTCCTCCCCGTGAGTGAGGAGTTTTTCATATCTAGATTGAATAGAGCTGTCATTCTAGCCTTGCTGAAAGAACAAGAACTGACGAAATAGATCCCATTCAGTCTTTTGCATTTCCAAAGGTGCTGTTTAATGCAACCAAATGAGGGATGGAAATATGTCAAGAAAATATGTCCCTTAAAGTTTTCTGGAAAGTCTTTTTGTAGACTGGAACTCCATTCTTTAATTAACTAGTTACACTTAGTATTTCATGTCCCTGTATTTTCTTGATTGTCCTCACTGAAATCGAGGTGCTGTGGAGTAGATTCAAATAAAAAGGTGGCTTTGTTGTATAAATTAGTAATTTTGCTAGTCTTTGCTTTAATTATTTTGTACGTGAACTATTCCTCACTTTTATGAAATAATCAGCTGGCAGTGAGGTATTGTTTCTTCATAGACCTTTTTTCTGTGAGATCTTTGCTATTGATTTAGGTCCCAGCAAATTCACAGAATCTGGGCTGGCTCTACAAACCTGCTTGTCCTGCCACCTTCTTTAATACATCATCTGTGGCTGTGCGTACGTATTTCATACGTGTAAATTATAGCTGTCAGACTGTTAATTTTATTTTTCAGTTGGTAGATACCATCAGTTTTCATAGA
Organism: Phaethon lepturus; assembly: GCF_000687285.1. NCBI lineage: Eukaryota > Metazoa > Chordata > Aves > Phaethontiformes > Phaethontidae > Phaethon > Phaethon lepturus. The sequence goes on along the minus strand of NW_010532029.1, from coordinate 36,857 downwards.
TGCAGTGTTACAAGCCCATGAATACGAAAGTTTTCACAGCTGTGAACATTGTGCTATGGATTCCCACCATGTCTTGTCTTTATTTCTCGGTTAGCATTACATGTATACTTCCTACCCACTGCTTGTTAAATACTCACAACTTTTTTCTTCTTTTGCTGAGTAGGATTCTTTCAGCTTTCTTTAATTCCCAATTAGCTTTTCTCCAGCTGATAGTATCATTAGCAGCTAAAGTAGTGCTGTATCTCTGAAGGCTGAAATCATCATGAAGTGAAATCCAAGCTCCATACATTTGTATAGCTTTTAATGCAAATGTGCTAAGATTTCTTCCAACTGGGCATTTTCAGTCTGAGTGCTTCCTCGTCCAAACTGCATGCTAATGTAGGCTGCATGGAAATCAGTGTTATGCCGGAGAAACTGCTTTTTATTGTGTATTAGGCTGCATTTAGTGCCCTGTAACTCCCTCAGCAGGCCACATTCAGATTTTAATAGCAAAATATTCAGGAAATGATTTCACCTCATCCCATTTTTCCTTGCTAGGGTTTTAGAGCCCTGACTGAATTCCAGGGCTTCAGCCTTACCTTCCTGGAGTATTACTCCTACCACCCTATCTATCTATAGGGTGGTAGAACCACCTATATGGTGGTTTCTATATGGTGAACAGAAAAACCCACGTAACATCACTGTGAGGAAGCACTTGGTAAAGCAGCAGCAGCAGCAGTGTATCTTTTGGTCCCACTGGTGCAGCAGAAAGGAAAGACAGGGTGACATAGTACTGCTCGCTTCCCATTTTGCTTCAGACTCCCCTCCTTGACTTCATGCCCTGTCTTGTCCATCTCCCTGAAAAGCTGAGAAAGAGGAGGTCAGATGTCACTCAGCCAGCCTACACATCAAGTAGTCTGGGCTCCTGAGAATTACTGTTTCTGGGAAAATGGCAATAAGAATGTCCGTTTAAATAAAAATTGCTTTGTACTTCGGTGTTGCTCACAAGTTTGACTGTTAATCTTTGTATTTATTTCTTTTGGATACACATCGTTCAAGTTAGTATTTATCAAAGGTCTTTCTTGCTATATGCTACTTCTCTATATTCTCAGAAGTAAAGGGACCATTGTTAAATTACTGCTTTTTCTAAAGATTAAAGATCATTTTACTAATTTTTCCTGATTGCAAGTGGATGCATTCTGTTCTTAATGTAACCCCATCTAGCAATGAAAAGGTCAGTCATTTAAGAGATTCCCCCTTTGCATATATTTCTTTGCTTGAAATTTGATCATATGATCAAGGAAGGATTTTGAAGGTGTTTCTACAGCTCGTTAAGAATTCTATGCAATGCAAAGTCTCAGTTTTATTTTTGTCTCAGAAGTACGTCTGATAAAAAATTCCCTTTTGGCAAGGAAAAGAGATTTTAGGGTTCCACAAATCCAAATGCTTTTGCTTATGGCTGTGTCCCAGTTGAAGCATTAGATTTTCCTTGGAGATCTTTCACAACCAGGAACATGACTCTTTCGTCAGGGTATGGTGCACATCAGCTTCCTGTTTAAACTGGTTAATTCTCCAGAGATGCTGAGAAATGTGTTGTTCAACCTGGCAGTGTTAATCCAAAGAGACGTAAAAGGGAAGAACAAGACCCCTACGTTTGGAAGTATGAAAGTGTAGAAGCTGGTGCAGTGAGATTTGGTTAATTAGTTAAGGTTTTATTTTTATAAAAAAGCAGGAACTTGGATCTTTCAAAATCATATAGCAACATATAATTTATTTTTGTAATCTCTCATTCACACAATGGATTTCTTCTTTGTTTTGGGATAGAGAGGAAAGTAAATCAACTCACCATTTTCAAACAGTCATATACTTTGTTTTTATTCCTTGTTTGGAAGAACGGGAGAAATAAAATTAACAGTACTTTGTTCTTAGCACCTACAGCTGACAGTAAATAACAGTAATTAAAAAAATCACTCGTGTGACCTAACTACTCTTTGTTCATTTAAAAGCAAGCACTGTGCTTTTTGTCTAGATCTGAAAAAAAGTTGAGTCCTTGAGCCCCATTTTTTTCCTCCTCTTAACTAGCAGTCTGTGGTAATAAGCAATGAGATACCTCGATTCATGGACATTATCTCTGTCTGCCCTTACAGGGGACACAAGCGCAAACTGGATGAAGATGACGCTGCCAGTGAATCCAGTAAAGAATCTAGCAATGAAGATGAGGAAGGAAGCAGTTCTGAAGCAGATGAAATGGCAGCAGCACTTGAAGCTGAATTGAACGACTTCATGTGACATTCATGTAGAAGACGGAATTTGTAATTATATTTTACTTCTCATAAACAGATTGGACTTGAGCTGAGTCCCTTATGTCAGTACTCAATGTTTTTTCCAAAATGTGTGTGTATATTTTGCAAAGCAACACAAGAGGTGACACATTATTTTACAAAATCAGAAATAGATGTTTTTAAGGTGTTTTACTATAGGAAAATATACTTTTTTAAACAAAAAAAAGTATTAGATGGGACTTGGTGTGCTATGCCAAAGACATGTTAGTTGCTCTGCAGAACCTTCATATACAGGACACTGAGGCAAAGATTCGTGATTAAACATACAGCAACTTTTTTAAAATATTGCAGCCTGTGGTTTATGGGTAACAGTCTTCAAAAAAACAGGAGGAGAAAAAGGAGAGGGAATTGTCTGGATAGTACAGCAGGAACCTGATTTTCCACAAATAAATGCTATCAAATATTAAAGGATTTTTAAAATAAAAAAGAACAACTTATATTTGTATAGAAACAGAGAATGTGATATGCAAGCTTTGTGAACTCTGCACTTGACCCACCTGTCATTTGCTTCTAAGAGAATACATAATGATCAAAACTCATGTTTTTAAGTTACTTTGTGGAATAGTTGGGTTCTTTAGGGACATTGTTTAGATTTTTAACTTTTCTTCTCTGTAACCGGAAATTTAGCACACCGTACTGTGTGATCTCGTACTGCCATAAGAAGCATATTCACCCATTTGTGTTGTCTTGGAAAGAATGAGTGCTACTTCAGTCTAGATAGGATTTAATTTCTTTGACAAGAGATCTGATGTAAAGTTTTTGTATATTCTATTTCATATTTGACCCACAAAACAGATTTTCTTTCATTTAATAAAAATTCGTTTTGTACGCCTTGTTTCCATTTCCTATTCATTTGCTTACATCAAATACAAGGCACCATTCCGTATTATCTTTCCTTTACTCTGCATGAAAATAGTGAAAAAAATTGAAAGCAACTGCAAATTTGTAGATTCAGGCAGGTAGCTGAGGCAGAGGAGACAAAACTGGCACAGAAGATTCCCTTTTCATTGGTTTGTGAGCTTATATTCTGAGATTTCTCAGGTGTCTCTGACTGGGCTCTGAAGATACCATAAGAGTTATTGCTCTGGTATTGAATTTAGGAGGTAAGAACCATGGCTTATTTTCAATTGTTAGCAACTGGAGAGACAAATCCTTTTAAAATATGTTAGCAAAAGTAGACTCATTAATTCAGATGTCATGGTTAAAAGAAAGTACTTTCTGGTGCAGAAATACTGAATTTTGCCAGCTAGCAGTAAAACAGAGAGAATATTTCAATAGAATCTCAGCTGGTTTACAAAGAACAGACTAATATTCAAGGCTTCATAATGGCAATAAAAGGAAGGCTGAGAAAACAGGAGAATCTTTTCAGGTTAGTACTGCTTTTCCACTGCAGAATACAAGGTCAGCATCCACAAGACAACAATAGCGTTTTCTTTGGAAAAATGTTAAACTTCCTGGACATTTATACAGGTACCACATAGCTGAAGTCTACAGTGACCTGCCAGCTGTAGCTCTCCATGAAAACAAGCAGGATGTCTCCAAGAGAGTTGCATTGTATAACAGAAGAAAAAGACCAGTGCTTGTAAAGGGGAAGTTAAAATACATTTTTTTCAGCAACTTTTTTTTCAGCAGCCTCCCCAGCTATCAGAGGATGACTCCTTGCAAATAAATGTTAAAACATTGGGGGTTGTGGGGTACGATTTGTGTTTTCTTAAATTAAACACGGTTGAAATAATTTAAATAATACCAACTTTTCAGATCACTGTGATGCTGCAAATGACTTTACGGCACAGATTTCAGCAGAGGCCCCTTCTGGCTGGTGATCTCTGCCAGTCACGCAGCTCTGTGGCAGCATTCAAGCTCTGAATGTAAACACAGCCAGCGAGCAAAACTGGGTAGGTTACTGTTAGCTCAGCCACGTTCTGCCTTGGTTCAAGCTGCTTGTCGGATGCCACGTTCCCAGTGCGGCAGCTGTCTCGTAGCGCTGCATGGAGTGATGCCATACATGCGAAGTTTGAGAAGCTTTTTGGTGTGAAAGGCTGTATCCTCTTCCCAGTTTTATTTTATGGCTGCCACTTTCGGTTTAGCTGGTGGTGCGTGTGTCTGGGCAGGAGTCCTAAAAGCAATCGGTGCTCCACTAGACCCAATATCATCTGGACCCCTGTGTAAACACCGTGTGAGGGCTCTCCACCATACTGAGCGCTGCATCTATCCAGGGGTCTGGTGCCAGTGAAGAGTCCTCTGCCTCTACAGGAGCTGCAAAAGCCTGCAGTTAGTGCTGCACAGAGGGGCCCAGGGAGCCGGCAGCATGCTGCCGGAGTTCCCTGATGATGCTTACTACACAGGCAATTCTTATTTTGACATTAATTATTCTGATAGCTTTCATAACCCCTTCTCTCCAATCCTCAGGGTGGGTGGGTACCTAGTATGGGGGGTTTTGAGAGGCTCCAGCCCTCTTTGGGTTGGAGTTGCTCACTGCCAGAGCAACGCAGGAGGCATGAGCCTGCTTTCTGTCTAGCAGTAGACTCTGGCTCAGCGCAAGTATCTGTATCTAGTAAAGCGATCACCAGCCTCTCTCAACAAATGTGCCTTGTGAAATGGCTTTTAACTCTTTATTAAATGGCCGACGTCTCTTGACTAGTTTATCCTAGATAGGGTACTAGATTTTACTACTAGATTTTATCCTATCTTCTTGACCTACTTCCGTACGCTGGGTAACTAGCAAGGGCCTGCTGCCAGGAAACGCTCTCTCAGAGCAGAAGCAAAGACCGCACTTCCACTGAGGCTGTTGAACTTACTGTGCAGTGCTGGTTTCTGAAGGAGTACCAGGCATGGATGTGAGTGCACAAGGGGCATACAGCACACCTTGTTTCACTCAGTCTTCTGAGTGTGTGCTATTGCTGCTATCCAGGAAAGACAACTCTTAAGGTCTGACGGTTGTTTAAGGACAGGTAAGAGCAGTTTATTTCAGTTTCAAGACCAGCAGTTTCACTTTTTCCATCTCAACCTGCCCTCAGCAGTTCTTAAGAGAATGGGAAGACATCACAGCTCTGTGTAAGGGATGTAGTGGGACCCATGAGCATCGGTCAAGCTTTCCTCTTTGTGCATGTGCTGGAGAGGAGGGGAGACGAGGGAACAGTGTCGCTTAGCACTGAGATGTGAAAAACTCCAAGCATGCAAGTACTTCTGCTGTCAGGTTTTGTGCATATGTGGAGTGGGCCCTCAAGTCTTCTCAGTGTTAGATAGTAACATCCTCTGCGGAGGGTGGGAAGTCTCAAGTTTCCTTCTTGGCACTACTGCTTGCAGAATAGGTGACTGTCTTACAAGCGTGAAAATCCACACACACAAACCTGGAGCTGTACCTAAAGATTTCTCAGCTCTGCCTATTTTTACTACAGTGAACACTGCAGTAGATGACAAATTGGAGGATGACTATATAGTGGTCCTGTTAAGAAAGTGTATCTCTTCATGTAGCTGAATATTCAGCACAAGAAGTCTCCCATAAATTATTAAATCAAGCTTAGCCAAAAGGAAAACATTCCTGGATCATTTTTAATTAAAACACAAAAGCACACATAGAAGTTCCTAAAAACAGAGTTATTATTTTTAAGTAGAAATGTTCCCTGGTAGCTAAGCCTTCAAGTCAAATTGATACCGCAAAAAAAAGGTATGTTTATGTGATATAAAATTTAAAATAGGAGGAAAACTGTGCATTATTTCTTTTGCTTCTCTCCTCAACAGAGCCTCACAATCCCCTTTTTTTTACTTGTCCAATTCAAGTTCATGTGCACCGCGTGGGCCACTCCACGCCTTGGCTGGGCTTGTCTCCTTCTTCACTGAATCCTAGCCATCGTGTGCCCAATTCTATCACTGAAGTAACGTTTTCCCATCACTGTCTTTCTCCAGTAGGCTCCAGTTATCACTACCTGCACGCAAGCTTTTTACACATTGTTTTTCCTATCCAGTTTCAGAAGTTTCAGAAGTGTTTGGGTCGCTGCGCCCAGCACAGCCTCCTCTCCCCTCCCTCTCTGAGGGACAGGAGGCAGCAGTATCTGAGCCCCAAGTAGCACCTCCTACAGCAGGCTGCTTTGCTGCATACCCTAGGCTCTTCCTGTTGACCAGGCTGGTTTTTTTCTGCACTCTCTTTCTAATGAGATCTTCCTTCCTACTGACACATCATTAACAGTTGTTACTTTATCGTACTGTTCTGATGATACCAGCCTTTCCCCTCCCCAGCTAAAGCACCCTGAAAGAACATGCAGCTTATGCAATGCTGCATCTTGCAATCAGATCCCCTATCTGATCTTCCTGTAAAAATTCCAAAATCAGCACTAGATGTAAGGTTTCCTCCCCCAGTGCAGCTCCATCAACAGGGTCCTTCTCACGCTGGCATGCTGCTGCTCCCCCAGCTGCCAGCCCAGCAAAAGCCTCGTGTTCCCCAACCGTGAACCCAGCAGATACAAAGGCAGCTCTCGGGCATGGCCACACAATCATAGAATAATTTGGGTTAGAAGGGACATTTAAAGGTCATCTAGTCCACCCCCCTGCAGTGAGCAGGGACATCTTCAAGTAGATCAGGTTGCTCAGAGCCCCGTCCAACCTGACCTTGAATGTTTCCAGGGATGGGGCAGCTACCACCTCTCTGGGCAACCTGTGCCAGTGTTTCACCACCCTCATTGTGAAAAATTTCTTCCTTATATCTGGTCTGAATGTACCTTCTTTTAGTTTAATACCATTACCCCTTGTCCTAGCCCTACAGGCCCTGCTAAAAAGTCTGTCTCCATCTTTCTTACAAGCCCCCTTTAAGTATTGAAACTTAGTCCTGCTCAGGAGCAGCAGGAGGATGAAGGAACTGGTGCTCCACCTGTTGCACACACAGTTATTACCTGAGCTGCCAGAGGCTTCATCGAGGCAAGTCTCAGTTTCTTCCAGGTGGGAAAGCAGCTACCACAGTTGTTTTAATTAAGAGTCTTTGACTGGCTTTATTTTATATATATGAACTATAGTAACAGAGTGGTAACAAACAGGGACGAGTGAAACCACTGCCTTTTTGTAGGCTGGCTGTGAGTGCTTCCATGTGGAGGGAGGAAAATCATAACTGTAAATGGAGAAACTCACCTTTGCTTCTGGTCTGGGCTTGCACGTAAATCTCTCAGCTGGCTCATTCCCAGCAGCTGCAAGGTCATTTTCCCCAAGAGCTAGGTGAGCTGCTTTCCTGGATCTCCACTGCGCTCATGTGTCCCCTTGTGATCTTTCTCCTCCAAGGAAAAACACTGCATCTGTTGTCATCAATATATGCATATAAACAGAGAAATTCACCAAATCACAGAATGGGTGAGGTAGGAAGGGACCTCTGGAGGTCATTTAGTCCAACCCCTGTTCAAGCAGGGAGTGCCACCTACAACTGGTCGCCCAGGACCATGTCCAGTCAGGTTTTGGATGTCTCCAAGGATGGAGGCACCACAGCCTGTGCTCGGTCACCCTCACAGTAACAAGATTTTTTTTTTTGAGGGGATGTGCAAAGGAAAAAAGAATGAGCACAAGGAGCATGACTGCTGTTGTGTATGTCATACAAGCTCCTTAACTATTCCATGCTGAGACAGAGGAGGCATATGGCAGGTGTGGTCATTGCTCTTGGGTTTCTCCAAGAGCCAAAGCTTTTGGGTGAATGATTGCCAGAAATCTATTGTCTTCCAAGTCCAGTTACTAGCCACTGTACTGGCAAATTCCCTACCATATGTTAAGGAGAGTGTGGATTTTAATAGATATGTGATGGGGTTTTTTGAGCCACTTGAGACTTTCATATGGGATCAAGGTTTGAGAAGAATGCCAAGCACTTGGAATGCAGGATAGCTAGAATGGTGGAGAAACAGAGATGAGCTAAAAGCCAAGGCCCTGTCTTGCACAACCTCTGTTTCTGGTACATCCAATTATCCCTTTCACACTTCTTCATTCTTCATTACTTTCTCATTTTGCTGGAGGAGCAGAGATGGCCTGTGATTTGATCCCAGGGCATGATGGGGTTGTTCATATACCCCAACTACGCTAACCCCAGAGCACTACGATCATTTACCTGGCAAGGCAGGGGCTGATTTTGACAGAGATTCTGTACAGTGTGTGCTGAGCAGAGGATGGGTTTGGTGTGTTTGTATTACTCTATGTTGCTGGCACGCACTGGCACTTTTTAAACCCCTGGAGTTCTCTCATCTCTGCAGGTCTCATGCCTACAGAGCCTATGCTACCACCTTAATGAAATCAAGCTGCCTGTGTGAGACAAAGCTCCCTTGGCAGCAGATATTTCTCAATTCTTTGGTCTTTCCATTCTCTCCTAATTTTGTTTCCTGATAGGGAACCTCACCTGGGAGATATAAGCATGTATGGCACTTCTAAATATCTCTGTCCCAAGAAACAGCTAGACTGATTTAGCCATTGGGTAGGTTTAGAGACACTTTAAAGGTCAAGCAGATGCTAACCTGTAACACCAGAGGTAAGAAAAGTGCATTTTTCTGCCGCACTTGTGGGATGGACAGCTGTGTCCACAGCTTGCTACGTGCTGTCCTCTGGGAGTCAGTGTGCCTCACCAGGAGACTGGGAAGGGGAGCGGAGCCAGGCTTTTCCTCCTGAGTCACCCTTCTCCAGCCTGCCCACTGCTCTCTTCCTGAGCCAACCTCTCGCCAGAGCTGGCAGACGGTAGCTGTATTGCAAAGCCATGTAAGTTTAACAGGCGATGACAAAATGTCCGTCCTTCCTTAAGTTTGCTGTGGGATATGAGTGATGCAGATGTTTCTCCTCTTCCCCTTCCACATCTGCCACAGTAGTCTTGAAAAAGTGAATCATCACAGTGACAGGTCTGTGCTCACAAGGACTATAAGGGAGAAAGCCTGGCCAAGGACCCTCAGAAGGGCTGTGTCCTTCTCGCTTTCCCTCCTCTACATGAGACCAACCTCTCTAAGTCTCCAAGAATGTTTCCCAGCCTTGTCTGACAGATTTTGGATGTTGTCACTCTTTCACAACAGGCAAGCTGTTCTCGCTAAAGCACAACCTACCATTGCTATTGATCAACTGTCATTGGCGACGCCTGAAGGCAACAGCCTCCTCCTCATCACGCTGACTTCAGACCAAGCGCCGGTGCTTTTTGGCAGGTAGTACAGCAAGAAGTCAGAAAGCTTTTTATCTTTTCAGATCTACCACTATGGATATGTATGACCCTTTCAGGACACAAGTATTAAATGTGTCACTTAGTGCCAATATAAATGGTCCTTGGGAAGTTCTTGTTTTAATTAAGTGGATGTGTTTGGTCCTCAGAGAGCTCAACACGTACTTGGGTGAATAAATGTTTTAATAATTCAACTTTGTCTCTCCTAATCTTATAGCTGCAACCCACAGAAAAGCTTTCTTTTCCTTGACACTGAATACCAAATGAAGAATGCTCCATTTTATTTCTCTGTTTTTTTCCTTTCTGTCCTTGGATCCAAGTTCTCAGCCATCCTCTGAGACCACAGGGGAGCCCCACCGCGGGACCCACGTGAGCAGCAGCCCTGTGCCGACTCCACAGGACGCGTCCATCAGCTGGCATCCTCCTTGGCTCTCCCTCCAGGGGCTGCCCAAGGAAGCGGTGCCACCTCTGAGCACATCTCAGAGCGACGGCTGTGTGTCTTCCAGCATCTGTCTGCTTCACTGACCATCACCTCTCCTTCAGTGGTGGAAATGCCCTTTCAGCTTGCTTGTGTGAAACACTCACAGCTTCCCCCATAGCCGGCTCCTCCTGTCAGTAATTCAAGCCACTTTCTAGCACTTTGTTTTTGCATTGCGCTTAAAAATCTCTCTTTCTTTTTAAAATTCAGGCAGCAGATAAGGAGGTGAAAGCAGGCCTCAGGTGGGCTGTGGGACAGAAAAAGAAAAGAAATTCAACAGTCTAAAAGTTGTGCATTGCCAGAAGAACTCATCTCTCGTGACAGAAGCTGCGCTTGGCGTGCCTTTAATCTGAACATACCCATCAGGCAAGAAAAGGTATCATTCAGGCATTTTTCCAGCTCATGGTACAACCTACAGCTATTCCTGATGGCCCTGAGGTGCGCATTGGATTTAACACTGCAATTTTGTGACGCTGGTGTTATTCTGCAAGGCGGCAAGCTTGCGGTCTGAAACAGCCTGTCGGCACAAATTGTGTTTTTCTGGGGAAACAGGGATCCCGCTCCCCGCTCCGCCACGCTGTACCCACCCGCATTGGTGTGACACCGCAACACGGATGCCTGCATGTTACAACCCTGGGATGTTTTTAAGGACAAGAAGAGGAGGAGAAATCTGGCGCAGTGAACAAGGGCTGGGCACTGTTTCCCTGCATGAGAGAGTCATTGGCCTATAAGGGAACGGAGGGTGGCAAAACAGCCGTTCATCGGATTGGAACCTGTCCCCTACAGCATGTGCCCGGGGCCACCTGCAGCGCAGCAGGACTGTGTCGGCCCAGCAGCTATCACCGTCCTTGCAACGTGAACCGAAGCCTGAGCAGACGCCATCGAGTGGAGGCCCGCGCGCAGGCGTCATCCCAGGAGGGCGGCTCTGCTCACCCGCAACGGTGCCAGCTGCGGCTCGGCAGGGATTCGCTTCAGCTGCGGCCTTACATCGCGAAGGTCCTTTCCAACCCTAATGATTCTGTGATTTATTTTAGTTGCCTGCGTTTGACATCTGTGCGGCTAAGGCACTAACGGCCGCAGCAGAAGCGCTGAGGAACCAGGCCTGTGAGTAATTCCTCTTTTCTCCCCAGCTTATATCGTTTACCTCATTACGGTGCTGCCTGCAGCCTTCAGCTGCTCCTCACTTACTCGGAGTTAATAGACTTCGCAGGCCCCTGTGCCACGTCCCTCTCTTAGCCAAACTCACTGTCCGAATAACTTCCCCTGCTGCTGGTGGGTTAGCATGAAGACAACCCAAGTGCTCCGTAACCGGGACACAGCAGCCCTGTGCTGAAAACCTGAGGTGCTCAAAGGGCAACCGCTGGCCACAGTGCTTTGCCAGGACGCAGCACACACCGTGACACGAGCGGCAACGCAGAAACAACCGCTGCCTTCGGAGAGCAAGTACCGAAAACGCTGCCTGTGCAGGAGAGGACCAGACCGCGACTGCGCTGCGCTTCGGTTACCGTGGGCTGCAGCTAACGTGGAGCAATCCCAGAGCAGGGGCGTGCAAACAGCCCCGGCACGCTGGTCTCTGGCGGGGTTTGGGTGAAGCCGGCCCCCGCTATCAGCAGCAGCTGCGCACGTCATCACCCTGTGCTCTCATCTGGAATCCAGGGCTTGGTATTAGGGGCACAAAATGTGTGGCTCCTTTAGGTCCCCCGTTGCTCGTTGTCTTTGTGCATGATGCTGGTGCTGCAAAGGGCTGCAGGGCACCACAGGGCTCCCAAAGGGGCAGATCCTGCCCAGTAGAAACTGCGCTGGCTCCCGTGATGTGAACCCTGAAGCCCCCCAGCGGGTTCACGCTGGCTGAGGAGGTGCTCTCTGGCATCTCTGGAAGCTGTTATAGACCGCTTTTCTGGATGAGAAGTAGGAATTCAGAACCAATTCAGGATCCTCTTCTGGGCCATTGTGGAAGCATGGAGAGCACAAAGGAGAAAATACCTTCATTGCTCAGTTTCTTAGTGTGACATTGAAGGCTTGATGCTTGTAGCTCTTGCTGTGATGTTCGTTTGGCTTTCTTGGAAGATATTTAGCTAATCGGTATAATTTAATACCTTTGTATCTGTAAATAGAGCTGCACAATTCTTGTGACACACTTCTGCTACAAAGACTACTGTTGCCAGCCCTCTTTCCACTTAAAACTGTGGTTTCTGGAGTCTGCTAACTACAAGAATTTCAATTTGCACTTTAAGAATGTGAATTTTTTCTGTGCTACTTCAGGTTGTGAAGCAAAGTTTGAAAGCATGTTTTGGCTGCACTGTAGAAAAGCACAACACCAACAAGTATACCTGGTGATTCCTAAGAAGCTCACAGCTTTGTGAGGTTTTAGGTGCAATTTTGAATGTGAGGGGTTATGAATAATAATAGTGGTCTTGAGGCAATGAGGTGTAAAGGTGTAAACAGTGTGAGATTTCCCCACTGGGTTGAAATAAGACTCTTTGAAGTCTTTTGTGAAATTTCAACGCAGCTCAAAGAAATGATTTCTGAGCAGCATGTGGGCTGCAATATTTAGAACAGGTTCTTCCAGTGTTAACAAGCAAGAATCCTGCCTCAGAAATTACATTCAAGCATTTTCAGAGCAGAGGACCTTATAAATATATTCTTTATCTTCTGATATGTGAGATCGGGCACTTGGAGGATGCATCTGTTTTCCAGCAGAGGGGATCTGAACAATGTAGTTCGAAGAGAAGAGTTCAAAAATAACGTTTCACTATGAAGTATCCTACAAAACAAGAAAGCTAGACCAAGATTCAGAGAAATTTGGGGTGAGAGGCATGCAAACCACCCCAGATACTGATGATGTAATGGCTTGAATATGCGTCCCTCAAAAAATTCGTGAGTTCCCTTCTTGTTTTGGTCAGACTTTCCTCTGTAAATACTACCTGAGATACAGGCTCTGAGCAAAATTTGTCTAGGGCAATGAGCCAAATTTCCACTCAGCATTTTGGGCCAAATGTTTTACAATATTTTTAATAGCCCGTCTTGAAATTGTCAATAGGCAATTCTTCATCAGTTCTTTCAAGTGGTCCAAGTTCAGCTAGCTAGCTGTTGTGCACACAAACCAACTAATTAAAGCAACAGTATATTTTGTTTGCGCCTGCTGCTCCTTGGTCTTTTCAGGAAGTCCACTGGAAGTCCATTGTGGCCAACTGTGTTAAAAACATCAAGGCCCTGAAGCTGAGCTGCTGTAGCAAGTTAATTTGAAGCCCAGATTATGGAAATATAAAAATAGGCTTTTAGCAGCCTGCCTGACAGAGGCAGAGAGATTGTGTGGGCAAGCTGTTCCAGAAGACGGCTGTGCGATGGTTATTAAGAGCTATACTTCCATAATAACAGTGCTGGGAGGTTTCCTTAGTGAAGAATGATAAGCAAGTTTCAACTTCTTCCTCACTGAGACCTGGAGGCAGCACTGTGTTTGGTTAGCTCTGGTGCATTATCCTTTAATAGCTAAGCAGTATACTTCACTTGAAGGATGAATAATAGTGTGTTTTCTCTCCCCCAAGACCTCTGCCACTTCACTTTCAGAATAGCATCTTCCATTGTTGGTTATTGTCATTATCAACTAATTTCCCCAACCACTGCTTTAACAATCATTTCCTAGCTTCTAGGCATTAAGCAAAGATTGCTGCAGCATAATTGGATTAATTTAGAGACTGACTTTGAACAGCATAATTGATTTGAATTTTATTCCATTTTCTCTAGCCACTTCTTTCACTAAAAATCACAAAGTGGTAAGGCCGGTGAGCCCAGGCACTGGCTCAAGTCTTCCACAGGCAAAGCCCTCGGGAGTGGGAGCATCCCCTTGCTAAGTGGGTACCTTCACCCATGTTCCATGCATGCCACCTCTGGGGAGGGGTCCCTGCTGGGCTCCACATTCCGTCCTTCTGCCACCCTTTGCAGGCCTTCAGGTGCCAGAAAAATCACAAACCAACTTGCTTCTCAAACATCACTGCATGGATTGGGTTTATTGTTGCTTGTAGAGGAGAAAACAAACTGCAGAGGAAGCGACGGCCAGGGTGGCCATGGTGTGACACCAAGTCCCTTTTTACGATCAGGACTGCAGGTCCCTGGCTCTTGGAGCATTAGGCAGGGACCTGTTAAGAACAAGACGGAGCAGCCCCGTTAGCGTGAACGTGTCAAAGGCCCCTGCACCAGCACCACCCTCACCATGCCTGCCCAAGCACTGCCCTTCACAGCGTTGGCTTTGCTGCCTGCTTCTGCTCATCAGTTCACAGAATCACAGTATCATTAAGGTTGGAAACAACCTTTAAGATCATCAAGTCCAACCATCAACCCAACACCACCACGCCCACTAAACCATGTCCCAAAGTGCCACATCTACGTCCCCAGGATCCGTGAGGGCTCTACGAAGCCCCAAGGGGTAGGTGCCATCAGTAATGTAAATGGTAGTATTCACAATGGGAGGAAGGCCACAGAGTTGTAAAGAAACACATTATTTTTTTGTCTGCTGATAAATACCACCATGTGCATAGGTGTCTTGGAAGCTGGTGGGACTGAGGTGAGAACTGACCCAAGGCAGCAGCCTGTGGGGCTCAGAGGTACCTCACACTGCATGAAGGTTTTGTTCTCCGGCACATCGAGGTTGTTGCTGAGACATGGGCACAGGTGCTGCTGCGCCCAGGGAGCAGCCTGCCTCGGCTTCACCGCGGGGAGCCTGCTTCGGCGATGCGCCGCAGCAGGCTTGGCTCTAACATCACGGCAGCATTTCCAGGCATTTAGCTGTGTTGCTGCAGCACCCAGTGCAGGAAATGTTACATTTTGTCATTATTTCTCACTGGGTTTTGATTCCCTCCATCTCCCAGACACAGGTGCAGGGCGGGAAGCGCCCTGCGGTTGCTGCTGCGGGCCGCGCGGGTGCCTCGTCAGGTCCCTGAAGCAGCACGTGTGCACCAGGGATCCCCAAAACAAGCTTCCCGGTTCACTCCCGAAGCTTTCTTTTTCCATGTACATCTGCTCTTGATTTTTATCACACATCTTCACCGGTTGTTAGAGAACTAAAAGATTTGGGGTTTTAATGATAAAGTAGAATAATTATGAAAATACCAGCCAAGCAGCATGGCTGCAGCCCATACTCCGGGGTAGCTCTGACCCTCCAGTGCCTTTCTACCTCCTCCTGGGTAACTGCAGGGGTTTGCAGAGGCACTCCTGCTGTTCGGACAGTGGTCACCTCAAAGACAGACCTGCCCAGTACTAGGATCCTAGTGTGAGTCACTCAGGCTTGTAGCTATTACCTGTCACAACACATGCACAGTGGATGGGTCTTCTGAATTCCCACCAAGCCCAAGGCTGCCATCCCACTAATTTCAGCAAAGCTGGGCTGTCCCTGCCATCTCTTTGGAGAGTTAAATGCCAGTACTCGCAGTCTGACAAGCTTTGCACCCATCACAGGAAACCTCCTGCATGTGCCGCTTGCAGCACAAGACCCCCGGATGCAGCACCCCCTCCTTCTCAGCCAGCGCTTCAGCCCTCTCCGGCCACCCGCGGGAGCTTCTCCCCCAGCCCCAGCCCGAGTGGCATCAGCACCACAACTCTGGGCACTGCTCGTGCCCTGAAAGCCCAGCGGTGGCCAGCACGAGCTGTGCCAGCGCCACACCGGTGCCATGGGGCTACCTGCGCCCACAGACACATGCTCACAGACCTTCCTGCACACACAGATGTCCTCTGTGCGCCTGGCTCTTGTGTTCATGCGTGGCAGCGCGCTGCTGTGATCGCACCCCATCGTTCCCTTTCAAAGCGGGAAAGGAAGGGGAAAGGGGTACAGCTGTGTTACCACTTCCCACTCCAGTGCCAAGAAACAACAGGGCTAGAAGCTGTGTTGGTGCTGAGGGCTTCAGGCCCTTGTCCTTGTTATTGTTTTGGCAAAGAGGAGTGATGCTGCCCAACATAAAGGTCTAAAATCCAGTCCCCTGAGAGCCACCGACTTCTGGGCCTGCTAGCAACCTGTCATCCTATTTCCGAATGCATCACAGACAGCAGGGATGGAGACAAGTCACCCCCACCGCCCAGCGATGCAGGGCATTCCCTTGAAAAGTTGGCCACTCAGCTGTCAGTAGCTCCTGCTGCAGGGATCTGCCTCAGGGTGCAGGCATCCTGCCTGCACTGTTGCCTGCAACTGCCACAAGACAGAAAAACTGGTGTTTTTCCATGCCAAACTGTATATGTGCAATTGCAGGTGGAGTTCACGTCCTTTAGCACATAAAGGCCAGGATCATTGTAGATCGTCATAAAAACATAGTTGCTATGAGGCACATAATAGTTTTTACCTACTCCTTCTCCTGCTCAGTATTCTTTTGTAATAAATATCTTAATGGTTTGTTGAGTTAGCGGAAAGAATCAAACAACAACAACGTTAGACATTTCCTTGGAGTAATGTCTTGCTGGAGTTGCCTCCAGCAAACTGATGTCCAGGAAACTTTTCCTCCCAATACCTGAATGGTAGTTTTTAGGAGTCACCTTTGCCAGCTTTTTGCTAACCTTGCTGCTTGCACCCCTCAAATGCCAAGAAAGTCACAGTCACAAACACTTAAGTCTTTTTGTGGCTCCTCAGCTCTCAGGCTTTGGTAGGAGGTACGCTCCTGTGATCACCTTTAATCACTTGCCTTTTGGGTTTAGCTCCCAGCTTTCCAGCTTCTCCCTGGTAGCATAAAGCCAAGAAGAGAAAGGGGGACTCCAGAAGTGATACCACTGGGCTCACACAGCACCCCTTCCATAACTCCTCTGCCAAGTAGCTCATGTGGCTCAGCCACACTCATGCCACCCGTCTGCCAAGGCAGAACTGGAAAGGGGTTAATGTAAATCACTAAGTGAGACGATTCTTCTCCTTCCCTTGCTGAAAAAAGTTTAAGTTTCAAGCATCCAGCCTAACCTTGGCTGTTGCTTTTTTTTGATCCTGCATTCAGTCGGGCCACGTTTCATCTGGTGGTTTCTTCCTGCGGCATGTCCTCGGCTGGGCGCAGGCACCTAACAGTAAGTCAGGTGGCTTGTGCCCATCACAGTGCCTTTCCCAGTGCCTGGAACACTGTATCCCTCTTCGGTTTATTCCTCTTCATCCTCCTCTGTCCCAGTTAGTCATGCTCCCCTTTTCACATGCATGCTCTTTCCATGCAGATACTACGATTATGCAGGCTGTAACACACTGGAAGATTTCTTTTCCCTCCTCCACAAATATCTAAACTTATCCCCAGCTACCTAGTTAATCTGTCTATCAGATCCAAATGTCCCCAACATTTGGGGGTGTTTGGGTTTGGGATTCTGACTCAGGCTTATCTAGAGAAAACATTGAAAGGTCACTGCATTTTACTTCATCCAGCAAATGAAGCTGAAAGCCGTTCAGTGCTACTCTATGAACATGCTGCCTTAAACCAATATCTACCTGCAAACACAGTGTGACTAATTTGGGTCTGAAAGAGTTTTGTGTAAGTATTGTTTTACTTTTAATGTTCTCTCTACTTTTCATCACTTCTTTAAATCCCACCGAAGGCAAGCTTTCTCACAGGATGGTGTCTTGGCATTTTCACTCAATGATATTGACTTCCTCATGGCAGCAGGGGAATAAACCAGTAGATTAAACTGTCCAATCAATTGCCCCCCTGCCTGTATTATGTGCGTTATTTCCCACCGTACATATTCAACATTACACTGTATGATCATTAACACAGTGGGTGCTGTTAGACAATGAAAGCCAGCAGCATGCTAATAAAAGGTTTAATAAATAACATGATATTCTTACCAATAGCTACAGAAAAGTTGTTTTAGAGAGACAGGGACTGTGTGTTGGGGCACACTGTACATGAAGTAGGGTTGTCTGCGCTAATAAGCAAATACTCCTTTATCACAGGGCTGGTGCTGAAACGCCGTCCCAGAGAGAAAACTGAGCTTGAGGGAACTATCCCCTTAGATGATAGAGGTGGACAGAGCAGATACTACCTCCCAGCAACTTGCTTTCCATGCTATACGCCTTAACTGCTGAGCAGGACATTAATGCCAAGAAATTTAACAAGCATTTTTCCGGTTTCAGCACTGCCAGGTTGCTGAGCCATAGAGTCACTCTTTGCTCCCTAAATTTGCCATTGAAATCTTACCTGCTGCTCTCCTCTGCTTTGTGAAACAGGGCACAAAGCTGCACTTCTTCCTGAAGAGAGGGTCAGCCTTGCAGCTGCCCAGTTAGGGCGTCCTTTCCCACTCATGCTCTTGTACTTGCCAGGCTGGGAAATCCCACTAGCATCGGCTGGACAGTCCGTCTTTGGCACAGCTGGATTTGCAAAAACAAACATTGCTGTTCTTCCAGCGCAGACTCATTGCGTGACCAAGAAACACTTGAACCGAGGAAGGCGAAGACCTACTTCTGGTGGGATGGAGGACAATTCATGACAGAAAGAGTCTCGCAGAGAGTGAGAAGCAGTTGGGCAGGGGCATAGGGGTAGCACTGGCGAGTGTCCCTGCATCCAACTGCCTTGGTACCGCCCTGTGACACATCTCTGGCGAGAACTGAGTGGCCGAGGGAGGGCAGGGGAACATCAGTCACTTCTAGCTGGGCAGCCGAATCTGCCCGCTCCTGGCTGTCTTCCCTTGCACATTTTTTCTCAGGTTTCGAATGGGCCAAGTGAAGTTTATTTCATCATGTCCCTTGCAAGATCACTGTGCAAGCCAACAGGATGTGCTGTAGGAAAGTGACTGTTGTCATCCAGGCTGAACTCCTCCTTTCTTAGTTTCACCTATTTATTTGTTTGCTTTGAATTTGCTAGGGAAGTCCCTTTATTTAAATTATTTATAGGGTTTATGTATTTCAAGATCATTTCTTTCTTCCCAGGCTGTACTTGTCTCTTAATCTAACTAATCTAATATGTTTTGAAGGCTTTTCATTCTTCCTTGTAAATCAGACTTTGGACCTTGATGAATCCGTTTGCTGTGCTGATCTGAATTCTCTCCCATTTATCGGATTTTCTTCATCTGATACAGAAATGAACATGCTATTCCAGGTGTGACTATGAAAAGATTATATCTATCTATTCCAGCCTCATTATATGTTGCTCTGGCTATTTTAACTTACTGCATTGCAAATACAGTCCCCTAGAATTCTTTCCATGTCATTTCTTTGCAGGTTTATATGATTGTGCCTGTCTTAGATTGTTCTTTCCCCTTGTGAATTAGAATAGCTTTTCATTTTGATTGGGTTTTATTCCATAAATGGTATCTCATTTTCTCACTTTCTCTCTGTATTTTTTTATCTGGTTGAGTTCTTTCCTATTTTTTTCATGTCTTCTTCATATTAGTAATTTCCTTCAATTTAATATATCTGAGACTTCATTAATATGTTCTTTATCCTCTACTTTAGATAATTAATAAAAGCATAAAAGAGCAGATGCAAGTTATTTAACAAATGTCTCTGCTAGTGTCCCTGCTGACCTATAAGCCGTTACTTCAACCATTTGTTTATAGAGTTTAATTTTATTTTTAAAAGACATGTGATCTCCTCTTAACCTAGTAAATTATGCTGAGATGAAGATTCAGTGGACACTTTCATAAAATATTCTACAAATAAATCCAAATATAACAGTAGGACGAGATCAGATGAGATGACCATTGCAGTTTCTTTTGTCTGCAGTCTGTATTACATATGTTGTTCTCCCAGAGCTGTTTGTTTTGTAATTTTGCTGTTACCTATTAATCTTAACAAAAAAGACTGCTCAGAAAGACATAAGATTTCTGTGCTTTGCATTATTGACTCTTTTTTTATTATTTTTAATTAAATTCCGTGGCTCTGAAAGGACATTACCTTTCAAAGAAAAAAAATAGATTGTCTTTCTTCTGTGACAAGACTATACCAGACTAATGGAAACTAGAAATTACTTTTTCCTGGCTTCAGAAGTTCAGCAAAGCCTTTCCATGATTATTTGTGTTTCCAGTGAAATTAGTAAAAAATCTGGCCCAATGCTGACTGCATATGGAAAGCACATGAAAGGTAAAATGCTGGTTTTTACAGCACAAATCAGAGTCCTGTTTTTCGAAGCATAATTCAGTTCTTCCAAAAACTTCTCAGGAAATGATTGCTTCCCTGTATATTTTTCCCTGTTTCAAATCTGATGTACAAGAATTTTTAAAAAAATTTGCAATGCACTGTAAGTGTCCAGAACTGCAAAAAAGTGTCATTAATTCCAAGTGCTTCAAGAGGAACAAATTATCCCTGTTTCTCCATCTACCTTTGTATTTTCCTAACTGGTGGATAAGCAGTTATTCTTACTTGTCTCTAATTTCTCTCCTTGTGTTTTTGTGGCACTCCCTGCATATGACATCCCAGCAATGCTCTCCAAGGCTTTCAAGACCTGCACGTTTGCATGGAGAGTGGCTGTTCCTCTCTCGGTGTTCATACCACAACTTGGCCAGAGCAGGAAATCAGACCTCTTCTGACAATCCTGTACAGCTTTTACCAATCTTTAACCTTCTAGAAAGCCTTGGGCTATGTCAAATTTTTAATGTTTACATCAATGATATAAAGAGTTTATTGGCCAATACTACTAGAGCCCAGTCGGGTTTCACTGACCCTCACTGTTTAGTGGGAGAAGGGTGCTCTCAGACCTCTAAGACACTCCCCCAGACACTGAAGGACGTCTGCAAAACCTCTAGGTCTTTTCAAATCAATTCCTTATCAATATTTCTGCTCACATAGAAACAGCCGAAAATAGCCCACATATCTCACATTACCATAGTTTGCTTATTTAGAGATCACACCTGCAATTTGTGTAAGACGTGTACATATACCCCACCTGTCCTTTGTGATGGAAGATTTTTCTATGCAGCTATTCAGCACCTCAGCCATTCTCCATTCATCATTAATTTCAGATCCTTCATAGTTTGTAAATGACATTGTAGAATTGCTCACACAAACACTGTAAAAAAGATGTTTAGGGTACATAAAGGTCTCAACTGAATAATCTCAAACTGAATGCCTGTGCTGATGGTAGCTTTTTAGGCCCTAAAACAGCATCAAATAAGCAGACCTGATATATTTCTGCAACATCAAACTCACAGCAAAAACACAGGGTCAGAAGTGCCTTGAATTAATCTAAAATAAACAATGACACTGAAAAAATATTATAGTGGCATATGACTGGCATTATACAACTGAAGGGGTCCACAGGCAGTGAGTGGTTGTCAGTGTACATACATTTGTTTTAGCCTGTAATTACATAGACTAAATGGATTGGTCTGACAAAAACAAAACAAAAAAACCCAGAACTGTTCTCACTC
>NW_010532029.1:0-15561 GCF_000687285.1 Phaethon lepturus | reverse complement strand
CCTGCTGAAGAGAGATTACTAAGTGATAGTGCGTGATTTTGCTAGTGGAACTTGAACTTTTTGTTCATTTCCCCCTAGTAATAAGCAAAGCCAATTAATCCCAAATGTTGAGCTGATGAGTAACGGTTCCTTTTAGGAACAATGATGTCATATGCCAGTACATACGCCAGCACTTTCTTAATCTTTATTAATTGTAGAGAGACCAATGACAATTTACTGAATTTTGTTGTTCAGTAAGCTCCACATTCGGTACTTTCAGATGGTTTAAAAGACCTTACACAGGAAGGAAAGACTAAACAAGAAAAACTGAAGCCTACTCCATCAATTAAATCTACAAATAAATCTAATGATTATACAGCACTAGCGCAAAAATGTAAAAGAAAGCTTCGTCTTATCCTTGAAAATTGGTTTTAAATTATGTAAGTTACATTTTATAACACAGAACCCTTGAAATTGTTTCACATTGTAACTGGAAAAAAAATATGTACTATAAAAATCACAAGCACCTATACATATAACACATTTTCTTAGGAAGTTTCTGAGGTTTATTGACACTTTCTCCTATTTCCCTTACCATAAAACAGAAGCAAAATTTTAACCACACTAAAGGAAGATCAGAGAACAGCATTGTTGGCACTAGATTGAAAAAACACCTCCCTGTGTGTCACTTCAACCAAAGCATGTTAGCGTGCGGTAGAGTTGTGACTGCAAATTGTTAGGTCTGTGCTCTGCTGCTTCGCAGCCTTGGAGCCCTGAGTCCATCGCAAAGGCTGTGGTGATGCCCTGAGGGGGCTGGCGCACGCTCCGGGGTACGTGAAGCTGACCACAGCCTTGCCGTGCCTCTGCTCCGGCTGGACCAGCTCTTGATTAAGGGCTGCCTGAGCTTCTGGCTGCAAATCTAGTCCTGTCCTGATCTGTCGATGCTTTTGCTCAACGTGTTTCTACTCCGGGGCTAGTGCTGCTCTGACTTCTGGCCGAGCCCTTGCCTGCTCTGGCTGACAGACAGACCTTGCCCTCAGCTCCCAGCTTCCATTTGCCTTCCTGCAAGCCCACCACGGCTCCCCAGATCCTCAGCCCAGTCCCATCTCCACTCCCTGCTCTGGTGGCAGGAGCCCCTCCAAAGCCCGAGAGCGCAGGCACGGGGCAGGCCTGCAGGCCGAGGCCTTCCTCCGTGCGGGGTCCTGCCTGCGGCTCCATGAACAGCCCAGGCCTGCTCAGCCCCACACTCCATACCCCTGGAGCGCTCAGATGTTGCTGGGGAAGCAAAATGACACGGTACATTGAAGCACTGGCTAGAAAAGCAGCCATGCTGCACGCAGACCTGCCTGAACCTGTGCCGAGCTTCGCTCCCAGCTCCACACAGCTTAATGCCTGATTTGATTGGAAATCTGTGTCCATCTGCCTCTGAGGTGCCACCTCACCCATCCAGAGGCTGCGGTGAGAAGGCAAGTGCTTTCCGTCGTGCACAGGTTTTTTTATTGCTCACATGCTCTCCTTTTTGAAAATAATAAAATATTTAAGCTAGAAGAAAGGAAATAAATAGAAATGCATTCACGAAAGCTCCAGGGGCTGGCATGCTTCGTCTTGTACGTCGGCGGATTGCATTTCTCTGCTTACCTCTACTGCGGTAGCTCTTGGGTAGCACGCAGCACCCTCATCTTTTTCAAATGTGAAATCCTCTTCCGGATGCAGGGTGCAACTACTGGCTAATATTCACTCGAATGGCATTTTCTGACAGAGCTGGCTGCTGGGGCCTACAAACGCCACGTCAGAAACGCACGTAGGACCTCGGCTCGTGCTTTAAAATACAGCACCAGTGCAGGTGCTCTGCTGACCTGGAGGCAGGGAAAGGAGAGTGACGACCACCAAAAGCAAGACTTTTAGATGCAGTCGGTAACTTTGCCTTGCACCGTGTCCCTCCGCACACAGAAGTTGCTGGTAGGTCCACCATTCCCCCCAACGGTGCTGTGAGCAGCTCAGAGGCACGCTGCCAGCGGCTGCGGCCTCCCAGATCTGCTCCATTAACTCTTGGAGCTTGGGAAGCGAACAGCCAGTTTGCTGTACGAGTCGCCCTGGCCGTCTGATAATTACGGCGGTGAAAACTGAACCAGGGAATCCAGGAGGGTTTCTGAAACAGGCAGGCACCTTGGCTTCCGGCAGGTTCCCGACTCCTGTTGTAGAACACCTCCGTCATTCACAAAAGACCTCTGCAGCTCAGCAGTGACCTAATTATTAAACACTGCTCTTGAAGGCGCTGTCTCTGCCACCTTTAGGGTCTTTTTGGTGACTTCTGCTTTAAAGGCATTTTCTTGAATCACTGCTCTGGCTTTATCCTTATGCCAAGAGCCCTCAGGCTCTGTATACTGAGTCCAGAAATCTTTCTTTCCCCTCTCCCCAAGCCAACCATGTTCAAACACAGTGCTTGTGGAAAGGTGCTAATGTGTTTTCCCTGGTCTCTTCAGACATGATTTAAGAGCTGGTAGTTAAAAGCATAACGCAGAAAAATGCATTTGCAAAAGGATACATTTTTCTCCCACTTATTTTTTTTAAGCAGAACTATCACATTTTCTCTGAGAAACTGAGATAGAATTCATTTTACTTTGTGCATACTTGCACAAAGTAAAATGAATTTTTAAAATGAAAAATGAAAATGAAATTAAATTAATGAAATTAAAATTAAATAAAAAAATAAATGAAATTAAAATGAAATAAATGAATAATAAATGAATAAATGAATTAAAATGAAAAAATGAAAACCTATAACTTGGTTATAGCCGAGTTACAATTTAATTGCAGATGCATTTTATCTTTTTTTTTTTTTCAGTTCACCACCATTTAAAGGTCTGTGATGGCTCTTTTTGAGACTTTACCTGGGTCACCTAATGTCCTCTCTACCATGGCTCAATAATGTGACTAACGTGTGATGCATAATGAAATTGCAAGTGGTTTAGGTTCCATTTGGAAAATGGTGCCTTCCATTTTAGAAATAAAGTATTTTCCCTATTTTTCACTGGCAGTCCGAGAT
Source organism: Phaethon lepturus (assembly GCF_000687285.1). NCBI lineage: Eukaryota > Metazoa > Chordata > Aves > Phaethontiformes > Phaethontidae > Phaethon > Phaethon lepturus. The sequence goes on along the minus strand of NW_010532029.1, from coordinate 12,536 downwards.
TTTCTATAATATCCAGCTCACTCTTTGGATATTTTGATCTTTCTTTTGATTAACTGTTTCAGATCATACATTCTTCTGTAAACAGAAACTGTAGTTTCCTGTTTAACTAATAACTTGGTATTCAGTCTTTTGCAGAAGAATGCTATTTTATGGTCAAGTTTGCAATATTCAGAGATTACATAACCCATTCTCTCTCTTACTCCACTGAAAACTTGGCACTTAACTCCTTCCTTTCATTCTGCACTACTGAATGTGCCAGCACTATTTCTCCTTGGGATGAAGCTCCTCTTTTCTTGCACTCTCCCAGTCACTGTTGCTCCAACCTCTCTCCAGCTTCTTGATACATTGTGCTGAGGGGTCAAGCCAAATGGCCACTTAATGGCATTTGTTTTGGTGATTTTTATTATTTTTGTACATGCCTTTAGCCTCTGGACATAGACTACTGATTTCTTTCATATCCAGTCATTTGAGTCAATGTGTTGGTGACTTGCTACTGTCTTATTATGGCTAATCCAATGGATTGAATATGGCTTAGGTTATGCTGGGGCTTGACTCAGTGCCTGTTAGAGCACAAGCATCTTGTGTCACCACAAGCAAGTCACTTATGATGAAGAAAAGAAGAAACCTATATGTTTAGGTGTCTAAATCCTGGCATGAAACCCATCAGCTTTAATCCTTAATTTAGCCCTCACTGAAACTCTTCCTGCAAGAAGCTAGTCTGAAGATGACTTCCAGAGTCTGTGGTGAAAAGTTAAGCTGCAAGTGTTCTAACACTTTCCCTGAGACTAGTTTGATCCAGGTTCTTTAATATGTTCAGCCTGGAATAGAATAGGTTGAACTCGCATATTAAACACTTTCTAACGCAAAGTGGAACAGTTTGGAGTAAGTGCCATCTGTACAGCCTAGCCTGAGAAGTGAAGAAGAAAGATCTTCTTGCAGTCCCTGTTCCTGTAAACTTGTTAATCAGACTTGCCTGACTCTATGTGAATTTCCCAGGGTGACCTCATTAGGCACACGCTTCCACTGTCCCTTTTAAGGTGGCTACATGCCGTGCATGTGAGCAGGTGTTTCTGATGTGGTAGCTAATGATGCATAATTCATATGCAAGAAAGCGCTACTACAAAGTATTTGCAGGTAAAAATAATTTTATTGTATGCTGTAATAAACTGCATGGGTTTGTATCACAAAGAGTGCAGTGCCAGGGACGGTGCCCTAAGTGTAAGCTTTTGACACAGGTATCTTTCTTTGGTAATGGTTGAGAGGATATTATTCTGAGGAAAAAAACATTTGGTTTCTTTGTTTTTGCCAGTGATTTACTGAATTAATTTGCCTCCTGCACATGAACATATTCATGCTCAATTGTTACATATTATAAATTGAATTGAGTAATAGGATGAAAAAAGCATTTGGATGGATGTTGCTTATATGTGCAGAACATATAACAATCTTGAGCTTTATTATGCTGCATTGTTTTAATTGACATCCCAGCTGAATGGTTTCTTTTTCCCACTGACAAGCTAGCTGCTAGATGCTGTAGTAGTGCAAGAGTTAAGCCTGTCCAGTGATGGAGCTCTGGTACATGGTTCCCTCAATTCACCAAGGTGGTTTCTCTCTAGAGCTTTGGGTCAGGGAGCAGATTAACAGCCAGCAGACTGACAGTGGCACGAATTCTCAGTCAAACAACTGGGACCCTCAGACCCAGCTGTGGGAGGTCTTCTTTTCCCCCACAATAGCGTCCCAGGCAGAATGACCCGTAAATTAACTGTGGGGGAGGCAGGGGTAAGAGCTGGTCATGCGAGATATTGATTAATTTGGTGTTTGAAAGTTATGCAGAGTGCAGAGAAATAGGAAGATTTTAGCAGTAAGGGGAGCAGCACAATAAGAAACACACACAGAATTGGTATAATTCCTTGGTGTAAGCTCAGAAAAACCTGTTGACCTCAATGAGATTATAGCAGAGTGTGGCATTGTTCTCAAAAATAGAGAATTAGATGAGGAATAGCACCTTTGGTAATATCATAAATGAAAAAAAAAAGTAAACCTATTTCTCTTAAATGGAAATTATAATTAACTGTGGCTTTTCTTGGAATAAACCTAGAGAAGAGAGGTAGGAGGAAAAATGGTAGTGCTGGAAGGCAACTGTGTGGAGGTTGTCACCTGATGGTCAAGAGAAGGCCAGGTACTGTAGCTATTTCCAGCCCTTTTAAGGTCTGACCCTCGGGTCTTTGCAGTAACTTCCTGAGCACCTCCACCTCCCCTGCAGCTCGAGGATTCTGTGGGGCACATGATGGCCAAAGTGCCTTTTTTTCTGGGCTGCATCAGGGGGGCTTTTTCTGATAGTAAAACTTAAATGCCTTGTTTTCATAGTATTTCAGCTTCAAAGTTAGTAGGTACCAAGAGGTTACAATGCAAATGTTTGCTGTAAAAAAAAAAAAAAATCTGCAAAAAAGTAAACTGGGGAGGAAAAAAGAAGATGGATCTAATCAAACTACAACCTGCTTTGCTCACAGCTTAGGAAGCCCCATGGAGAATAAGATAAGGGTGTTTGACTAGTACTGCCTTGAGAAAATAACAGAATTATTGTTCAGGTTTTTTTGAAATGTTACTGTTATCCAGAAAGTGTTAGATTAATACTTTTGACAAAAATGCTAATGAAGAATGTACCGAGGGAGCGGTCACAGAAATTACAAGTATTTGGAGGATGGATGAAGAAAGAAAAACACTGTCTTTTTCCCACTGTACTGACTTCCCTAGCAACATAGAAAAAGTTTTCAATACTTTATATGGCTTTCTATTCTGCACTGGGACAAGACTAACACCCTCTCAAAATCACCAGGGACAGGTCTGCCACCCCAACAGAGCCTGCAGCCCACCAGCTAGGCAATCATTCTCTCTAGGGCTTTGACCTGAGAGATCTAGCCATCCAGTTTCATGTGTAATGTGGGCGTGAAGCCTACTTAGACTTCCCAGTCAGCATCTTTGTAAACAAGAACATTCTCATCTGGACTCTCTTAGGGGTAGAGAACTTGTCATTAGAAGAAAATTTTTTAGAATGAAGTTTCTAGTTTTTCAAGCTACTCATGCTCAGGTTTCATGTAGCTTTTGGCAATGCACTGGTTGTTTAATCAATTTTATTTTCTGTTTGGGCTTTGAAAGGGTGTTTTGCAACCTGTGCTGTAAGGAAGCAATGGCACCATTGAATTAAAATAGTGAAATAGGATTTAATAGCAAATTACTCATAATAAAGATGAGAGTTACGTGTCTGCTGATTCACTCAAAGAACAATTAATTAAAAGGAAAAGTGCAAAGGTTGTTGCTGACATTTAATCTGTCACATTGGTTTTACTGAAGACAGATAGCTAGGAGAAGGAGAAATGTCCTGCTATAGAATGACCTTCTTCAGCCAGGAAAACTCTGTTTTCACATTGTACCCAGAGCTGTCTCAGCTGGAACTCCTTTGAATGTTTCAGGCATGCTCTTGGCCTCTAAATGAGCTGCCACTTTCCCATTAAAAAGCAAACAAACAAACAAAAAACCCCCAAAAACTGGCAAGATCATTGTGAACAGCTCAGCAAAGATGCCTTCTCTATGTGCACCATCAAAAAAAAAAAGGCTGATGGGATGCGTCTTTCTAAAAAAAAAAAGCTCAAAAAACAATAAAAAAGATTGTTGAGTTATGTTTAAATTAATAGAACCGCACCTCCAAAGTATCTGAAAGAGGGCAATGGAAAATGAGCGGAATCTTTTGCCTGCAGTGATTCAGCTCAAAAATGTCCCAGCACAAAGCATGGTTTGATCAGGCTGCTGTGAATGCTATCGGTCAGGTTGTAACTTGTATAAGTGAGTAAATTTTGCACTCCCCAGCAATTTTATCTCCAGCGTGACCATTATGTGGCAATAAGCAGCAGCTTCATCTTCTGGCTCAGGTTACCTACTGGTCGAGGAGGGGCATCCTGCCAGCCCCCAAGCAGCCTAGCACCCACTTTCTCCCAGGATACCTTCCTCTGAAACTGGCTGCACTTCAGAAAATGAGCTGAAGGCAGCCAAGATGGCTCCTTGACAAACTGCCTCCCTCTCTCTCCTTGCTTGTCCATCCTTCTGCTCTGCAACAGTTCCCCCAATGTGGAAGGAGAGCGTTCCTTCATCACAATGAGGGAAAAAGAGCCGAAGGCAAACGGCTCTTTTGTGACACCTCCCACTGACGCAGCCCCCACCAGTGAGTGATCACCTCAGTCCTGCGAATTCTGAATTTTTTTTTTTCAAAAATACCACTGGCGACTCTGGTTGTTCATTATGTGGTAATGTAATCACTCCACTTTCCTGACAATTTTTTCTTTGTTTGTTTTCAGCAGCTCTGTTGCTGTTAAGCAGTAAATGTGATAAGCAGTGTAGATAGGACATCAGTCTTGTTCTCATCAAGACTAAACACTGTGAGAAAAGTCCCAATTATCACACAAATCTGCTTAAATAATTCTGCAGGTACCATCACTGAAATTACTCATGTTCTTCACTGCAGTGTTTTTGTTCTGCTTTGTGTGATAGCTCAGCCACCGGCATTTGCAAAAAGAAAAATTTAAACATCATTCAACTTAACCACTGATGTAACATACAGCAGACCTTCCTTTACAAGTCTTAGCAGCATCTTACTTTGTTTTTAAAGACACACTGTTAATGTGAGCCACGCTGGAATTAATGGGGCAACCGCATTCCTTCACTCTCCTCCACCCCACCCTCCTTTGGATGTCGGCATCTGCACTGTCATCCGGAAATTCTCTCTCCCTTTTTTTTTAAATCCATAAATGACAGGGTTCACAGATGACACAACATGCACCTTGCTGCCCTTAATCCTCCTTTTCCGGCAGCCATTCCCACCTCTCTCATGTGCTATTGCCATTTGTAGGAATAGGCCAGTATCCACGTGAATAATTTATGAACAGCCCACTGGTGGTTCAAAAGCCACCTGAATCATAAAAGGTGGACATTTGAGATCTGTGCACAGCTACTTGGGACCCTCCTGTGGCTATGTGTTTTCCTCTCAATCTTAATTGCTATGTAAAGAGCAAAAGCACACTTGATGAACCTCACAGTTTTCTCTAACTTATGTTGCAAGCTGCTGGGACGGTAGGTCTGTTGTGAAAAAGATGCCACACATACCAGCAACATGACATTAATCACAACATGAGCAAATCATGTACCTGATTTTTTTCTGTTCGGTGGTAAGTGGATGATACTCACAGCAATGTACACAGCTAACAAATGCAACACTGAAATCAAGAAAAGCGCATCCCTTACCGAAACCTGTCATTTGTTTCAAAAGCTCTGCAGTACCTTCAGCTCACACAAAGAAATTTAAAATGTTATAACTAATATAAAGTCTTTGAAAATACCCAGTCAGATTCATTAAGCCCATTGACCTCTTGCTTAGTGAATTCTGTGGGCTGCATGCTCATTACGTATAGGAGTCTGGTGTTTCCGATGCTATTTAATTTATTGTTTTTCATGGCAGACAGGCTGGGGGAAGAAAAGCTTCGGGGCCAGTTCTCAATGTAGTCTTTATAATGTGGTTTTCATAATGGAGTGCTGTGCATGTTCTGAACAAAGTCTCTCTTACTTCTGCATCAAGTGCTGTGACAGTCTGGTGCTACAGGCATCAAGATGAAGAGTGCTTTTTTGCGTCCTTTTTTCCATATAATGGAAAATACCACTCTGCTAACCCAGGGCGTCCCCCAGCCATCCTCTAAGCAGATCTCCAGGACACTGGTCGCCTCAGACTCTCAGTGCACCCAGGCTGGCATCAAACTAGCCCTTCTGTGGAAGCTGTGCTCTGCATGGGTATGTCTACGCTAGCACTGCAGTCAGATTAGGATTGTGCTTTTGAGAATAGTTTCTTGGTTCTCCCTATTTACTGTACTCGGGTTCACATCGCCCAACCCAGGGTCCTTCTGCAGGAGCTAAACTGAAAGATGTGCTTCAGCTACTAATGGGCATCAAGACCCTGGGAGCACACTACAGCTACTCTGAAGGAAAAACTCTGAAGGAAACACACAGAGTGCAGATGTTGGGACCTCAGCACCATTTTGCTCCTAATGTAGACATAGCCATCATTCACTGTTTATGCTCTGAACAAAGGTGTGCAAAGCAAGCTGAGTAATACACAAATTCTACCTGTCTGGATGCATGTCTATAGAGGAAGTTATTGTCAAGTTAGTGAGTGGGACTGTAAGCTTACTGTACACTAACTCCTCCTGTAGACCACTCCTAGTGGCAGTTTACTCTTCCCTGAAAATGGCATATTCTCCTTCAATGAGAATTTTAAAGCTACTTTGCAGCACATTAAGTTCCTGTGTTCATAAGCCTCCAGTCAACAGGAATGCTGAATGGTTAAACATTAATTTGAATCAGCTTTCAGAGTGATTTTGTTAAACCGTATTAAATTTGTGTGTATTGACATTCAGAATTAAAGGGGATGTACTTCAGGGTTTTTTTCCAAATTAACTACAATTTCTGAGAAAAACTCAGCTCTGACTAAGTGTCGTGGTTTAACCCCAGCCACTAAGCACCATACAGCCACTCACTCACTCCCCCACAGTGGGATGGGGGAGAGAATCACAAGAGTAAAAGGGAGAAAACTTGTGCGTTGAGATAAAGACAGTTTAATAGGTAAAGCAAAAGCCAAGCACACAAGCAAAGCAAAACAAGGAATTCTTTCACCATTTGCCATCAGCAGGCAGGTGTTCAGCCATCTCCAGGAGAGCAGGGCTCCATCACACGTAAAGGTTACTTGGGAAGACAAACACCATCACTCTGAATGTCCCCCCACCTTCCTCCTTCTCCCCCCAGCTTTATATACTGAGCACAACGCCATATGGTATGGGATATCCCTTTGGTCAGTTGGGGTCAGCTGTCCCAGCTGTGTCCCCTCCCAACTTCTTGTGCACCCCCAGCCTGCTCGCTGGTGGGGCGGTGAGAGGAGCAGAGAAGGCCTTGACTCTGTGTAAGCACTGCTCAGCAATAACGAAAACATCCCTGTATAATCAACACTGTTTTCAGCACAAATCCAAAACATAGCTCCATGCTAGCTACTGTGAAGAAAATTAACTCTATCCCAGCCAAAACCAGCACAATAACAGAGTCAACACGGGAGCTTAGCTTGGTTTAATGATCCATTTTAAAGATCTGAAACTAGTTAATTTGGATTTTTTTTTTCTGAGAACCACAGTGTAGATAAACCCCACAGAGATCATCCTGATATTATTCTTCTCTCATTGTCCTTGATTTTCAGCCAAATAGCTTAGGAGAACCCTTCAGACCCAAAGCCTGTAATACAGCAAATATAATACTTTTACATGCAATGCTGAATTTACACAATGAACTGTATTTAAGAAGCATTAACCCTTGAGGTTGAAATTGTGCCCAAAGCAGAACAGGATCAAGCTTAACACTGCTGGATTCTTTTACCATTTGTTTGGCTGCCTGACCATCTCTTTATTCAGTAAGTATGGTTTCATCTCAGAATCTTCGGTATTTATGTTTGGTTTGAGAGACAAAACTTAATTTCCAAATCACTTGCCGTTTGGGCTCTGTATTTCTTCCCATTTATAGAATGTTTTCTGCCTCGGTATTTTGAGTGGGCAAATCCCGACACCAGCAAAATATCTTCTCAGCCTGAGCACGGCTGCTGGGATTTGTTATATCAACATGGAGGCGGACATATGTTGATTTTTACATCCAAACCGTTCGCAGACAAACAATTTCTGTAGATGTGGTGTGGTCTGCAATCAGGACAGTATTGCCGCTGCCTGGGTGGGAGGTACGCTGCCTGCCACCTGGGTTTGGCAGCTTCGTCAGACCTCTACTCGGGGACAGTTTACAGTGTAAGTTTGCACCTGCTCTGGAAAAAGTAGTCGAAATCTAACTATACGTGCTGTTCTCAAAAGGTTCCTGTTTTGATAAATGCTGTTAATATGTATAGCTGGGTCTCATTTTCAAATCGAAGAGCCAACAGTTTCTTGCTTGGCAGAGTTACTCTCCCCTCCACCACCCCCATGACACTGGAGATAAACACCTTCATACATAACGAGTTTAATGAGGTTTCTGTTTCAGGGCAGATTTGCATATACCACCTTAAAATTGAGTTTAGCTTTAATTGGAAGGTGGCTTGTATGCTGTTTGTTACAACTGTTCTCTTGCAACTGGATACGAGAGATTATAGAAACGCAAATTCATTGCCGTGACTCACAGCAAAGCTGCAGTAACATAACCTGATGTATAATAAAAGAGGAAATACCAGAGCTGTAACTCACAGCAATATTATTTCCACACAAAAAGGATATGGAACGTTTATAAGCCATCACCACAGTAGCTCTGTGATGTCTTCTGTGACTTTCTTAATTTCCTTTGTTTATTTAACCCTTGTGATTTTCCAACCTGGGTAATTTCCCTGAAATAATTTGAAAAATTTGCTTTAATATAAAAAGTACATCCTGCTTGCAGCAGGTTATATAATTTCTGTATATAGTTTGCAGAAAACTCTAAACTCTCCTCCTTCTTATACAAAAGAACACAAACACACATTAAATGTTGTATTTATATAATACATACACATGCCCACTGTTACAATAGACCATTAATATTTTACATATGCACATGACCACTTTACTCACAAATAACATGAGGGGAAAAATACTGTATTTTCTCCACAGCTGTCACTGATACAATTATATTATCCTTCCCCACTGCATTGCTAGCTGCAGTATAATTTCTTAGCTTTGAGAACTTTCTTTGCATCAGCTGCCCTGAATGGAATCGGTTGCAGTCACGTAAATAGAAGTTCAGCTTAATTATTTTCCTGTTTGAAAAATCACCCTTACCTGAAGCAAGCGATGCTTCAATTCCCTTTCTTGTTTTTCCCCCGTCCTTTTCCCTCCCTATAGCTACAAAAAATAATTATCTCCATGGCAGGTACCAAAATTTTGCTATCTGCCTCTCTCTCCCTTCAAAAGCACACTCAGCAATACTTTGTGACAATCGATCAAAAATACTACAATAATAGTTTTCAACACACGTCTTCACTTACCCATCTCTGGGATTTCTGACTACTATTAGAGCTGAGGAGGGGGAGTGAGGCTTCCAGGGGCTTCCTTTTATCCCTGCCACCAGTTCAGAGGAGTGAGTTTCTATACCCATCTCCACAGTCAACACAAACCCCAGATGCCCAAAATTCACTGTCACCATCACCTTCACTCCCTTTTTGTGATTCCTCTTTTTACACGGGAATAACACATAAACCTCAGCTTCTGCCTGATGCCAATGTTTCTAGGCACGTCACCTGCAAAGGCTTCCAATTCACCACTCAGTCCCTTGCAGACAGATGGAGACAATTCTTTTATAACCGGTTTGCAGCTAAAACAACTTGGCTGACTGGGAAACCAGGGTGAAAGTACAAAATTACAGCTTTAGTACAGATTCTTACTGCCTACAGCCATATCCTGTTTCTTTGGTCACCAGTGAAGTAATTTAATCACAGTAGCTCGATTTCTCCATCTGTAAAACACAGGTATTAATACATACATAAACCCTAACCCCTAGTACTACTTATCCTGAAAGAGTCCCGAGAAACTGAATATATTTGAAGAGGGCTTCTTGACACTCAGCTGAAACATCTTATTCACCTGTAAAATTCCTTCTGGATTAGACATTACAAATCCTAAACCAAATTCATCATGGCCGTAATAACGACACAGATGATAAAATAATCCAAAGAAATCAACAAAAAAGCAATGCTAAGAGCCATCTTATTGTAAGTCTCCACAACTCTGCGATAACAGTCCAGCTTTTATCAGCTTTCAGATAAAAAACGGTTTAATTATTGCACTTAAAGCTGTATTTTTTGCGTTATGAAAGCACCTCTCGGTGAGCACTGCAAGCATATAAAGTGTAAGTGCTTTTAAGTTTATTACATTAAAAAAAAATTAAACATATTTAACAAATTGTAAACTAATTGAACAAGTTAAACTGAGGTGCACCGCAGCTTCTGTGTTTGCCCTGTCGCTGCAATTGTAGCTGCCATCTGCGGAACATACGCCAGGGCAACACTAGTGGGATGGATCAGGAAGAAATGGGTATAAACACATCTGCAAAGGGTTTAATTGTACTCCCTTTGACATAATGGGGACTTCAGGTGGTGATTTCATTTGGAGCAGGACCAGATCCAACTAGAAACTGGCATTTTTAAACTGGAAGACTGATGAGGCTGCACCCACACACCCTTATAAAGACAGCCCCTCACAGAAAACCATAGAAGTGTCTTTTTAATTGCAGTAGGAAGGCTCCATTGTAAGCGAAACTTCATTGCATTTATACCAGGCAAGCCCAGGAACAAGAGTAAGAAGGAACAGTAACTATCCCACTCTTCTACAGGCATGGCCATGAAACAAAGCTCCCATTTTGCCTTTTGTGGTCCAGCTTTGCTGCCATGGTCTTCAGAAGGCCTGGAAAGGAGCCTCTAGCCTCACCGCTGCCGCTGTGGGTGCTGTGTGAGGTGGGGAACAGCACACGTGAGATGGCCTACAAGGAACATGAGTACAAAGCAGCAGAAAGGCAATGTGTGAAGAAGGCTGGAGCCAGAGACCCGGCTTTCAACATCAGTTATGCCAAGAATGTACAAGTATGATCCTGTCCAAACCAGTCAACTGCTCCATGTAACCTTTACTCCATCTGTTCAAAAAAGCGGAATTGTATTATTTTTGAGGGTAAGTGGTATGGGCCCCATAAATGGCATTCTGCTAGTGATCTTCACAGTCACCCTTCACTATCATTAGAATTATTGCATCTAGCAAAGAATTTGCAACTCAGTGGAATTTTTTTAGGGGGAAAACATTGTTTAATACTTCGGACATACTCAAAATTGGAATTACACCTGTGCAGTCATGCTCACTATTCACTTCTGGGGACATGCAACTAACCACACATAGCAGGGCAAGCTGAAAGGTAACCTCTGGTACCACATCAGTTTGTGAATAGAATTGGGCTCCTAATGCCCATAGCCTTGTCAAATTACCAGTTAGGAATTAGAGAGTAAAAAAAAGAAATAATAAAGGTATGCCTTGGTGTATGTTAACACAGAACATTTTGAGGAAATGCAAGCTGTACACAGGTGAAGCTAAATGGTTAAGTAAACGAAACACGCACAGACAAGTAAATGCATGAAAATCCCATGCCAGTGGAAATACGTCCCAGGCTATGTATGCTGTCAAGCAACAAACAAATTAAAATAAAAAGATCCTGCTCTATGAGAAAGGCAAGTGCTTTCAAATAGTATTGGCAAAACCAAGGTTAGATAGTACCTGTCTCACTTCCACTGACTTTAGTGGGAGAGCTGAAGGGAGTGATGGCATGCAAGAAGCAGTGCCAAGAAGCTGAGAAGGGCATAAGAAAGGTTGAATGGGTGGTTCCGTTTGTTTGCCTTTTCGTAATGCAACAACAACAGAATATGACATGCAATTAGAAGGCAATATATTTAAATGGACAATTACTTCTTCAATGTTACCTTGAAAATCAAACAGTTGAAGAGCAACGAAGTGTTCCCTTGAAACTTTATAGATTTGGTAATGAATATAAGCCATCATCAGTAAACGCACAAAATGTGTATGCGTGTACAAAGAGAACCTCCCTAATGTCTACAGAGAGTGTCAACAAAACTACATGGGGATAGAGAACATCTTGCAGCAGATGTACAACCCACTGGCTTCTTCTGCCGGGCTTCTGTAAGTGGGCACCTCGTAGCTGGTTACTGCAGGTAAGATTTGCTGCTTTCCCTGAGGCACGCAGAGTTGGCTGCTTGCAGAGGCAAGGGGCTGCCAGGGATTGGCAGTTTTTACTAAGTTTGACCTCACATATTCTTGCAGCTGATCCACTAACTGAGAAAAGACACTAATTAATACATACATAATCTTTGCTTCAGCCTTAAGCGGCAAAAATCATGACAGATGCCAGAACTAGCCAGAAGTTTCCCCATGGTGGGGGAAGGAAATACTAAAAGAAATTGGAATGAACGCCAGAATACACGGTAAATAAATTAAAAGATGTAAAGACTGACAAAAATCTGGAGCCAGATACTAGCCACAGAGACCTTTTAAAGAAACTGGCAAGAGATAAAAGGAGGCACCTCAGGAAATGTATTTCAATCCTTGCAAATACAATGAGGGTGGTGAGGCATTGGCACAGGTTGCCCAGAGAGGTGGTAGATGCCCCATCCCTGGAAACATTCCAGGTCAGGTTGCACGGGGCTCTGAGCAACCTCATCTAGTTGAAAATGTCCCTGCTCACGGCAGGGGGGTTGGACTAGATGGCCTTTAAAGGTCCCTTCCAACACGAAGATTCTATGACTCTATGAAATAAATTGCAACTCGACGTAGCACAGGAGGGGCAAAATCCAGCAAGATGTCCTGTACTAAAACCCATAGAAGTTACAAGCGTGATGTTTCCTGTTTGGGTGGCGCGGCGGCGGCCTGCAGTGGCCGACACCCGGGGGAGCC